>NW_024100300.1:0-5957 GCF_016545835.1 Crotalus tigris
AAAAAAACCTGTATTCTCCAAATCCGACCTTTCCTTCAAAAAGCCTAGGCATATATCGCATTGGTTGGCAAATTATGAAAAGTCCAAATGTGAAACTGACCTCAAATTCGAAAACTACAAATAAATTGTAGGGAAACTGATCTTAAATTCGAAAAGTGTGCTGACATTCAGGTTCCCTTCAGGATGGGGAACCTGAAAAATCACATATAATCGAAATGACCTTCCCTTGAAAAGTTAGGCCTGGGTCTCTATCGCATTTGTTGGCAAATAGCTAATTCTCAAAAGTCCAAATGTGAAACTGACGTTCGAAAACTTCAAATAAATTAAGGTAGCATACAGGTTGGTGAAGCAGAAAAAACATGAATTTTCCGGATCCTACCTTTCCTTCAAATGTTAGGCTTGGGCATATATCGCAATTTTTTTGGCAAAGAGACAATAAATCATGAATTCCAAATGGGAGACTGATCTTAAATTTGAAAAGTGCGTTTACATTCAGGTTCCCTACAGGATGGGGAATCTGAAAAATCACGTATAATCCAAATCGGACTTTTCCTTGAAAAGTTAGGCCTGGGTCTATATCTCATTTGTTGGCAAACAGCTAATTCTGAAAAGTCCAAATGTGACACTGACCTCAAATTCAGAAAATTTGCATTTGTTCAAATTTTCTACAGGATGGTGAACCCGAAAAAAACATGTCTTTTCCGGATCCAACCTTTCCTTCAAAAGTTACGCCTGGTCATGTATCGCAGTTGTTGGCAAACAGCTAATCAATCAGAAATGTCCAAATATGAAACTAACCTCAAAATTGAAAAGTATACATGAATTCAGGTTCCTCACAGGTGTGGAAATACGAAAAAACACGAACATTCTGGATCCGACCTTTCCTTCAACTGTTAGGCCTGGGCAAATATCTCAATTGTTGGCAAATAACCAATATGTAACTGACCTCAAATACGAAAAAGACGCTTAAAATTCAGGTTCCCTACAGACTGGGGAACCTGAAAAAAATCAGTTATTATCGAATCAGACCTTTCCTTCAAAAGTTAGGCCTGGGTCTATATCGCATTTGTTGGCAAACAGCCAATTCAGTATAAAAAGTCCAAATGTGAAACTACATCGCAAAATTTGAAAAAGACTACATAAAAGGCAGGTTCTCAGAGGTTGGGGAATCGGGAAAAAAACATGATATTTCTCCAAATCCGACCGTTTCCTTCAAAAATAAGCTAGGCATAACTCGCATTTGTTGGCAAATTATGACAAAGTCCAAATGTGAAACTGGACCTCAAAATTCGAAAACTACAAATAAATTGTAGGGAAAAATGATCTTAAATTCGAAAAGCTTGCGGACATTCAGGTTCCCTCCAGGATGGGGAACCTGAAAATTCACATATAATCGAAATGACCTTCCCTTGAAAAGTTAGGCCTGGGTCTATATCGCATTTGTTGGCAAATAGCTAATTCTCAAAAGTCCAAATGTGAAACTGACGTTCGAAAACTTCAAATAAATTAAGGTAGCCTACAGGTTGGTGAAGCAGAAAAAACATGAATTTTCCGGATCCTACCTTTCCTTCAGATGTTAGGCTTGGGCATATATCGCAATTTTTTTGGCAAAGAGCCAATAAATCATGAATTCCAAATGGGAGACTGATCTTAAATTTGAAAAGTGCGTTTACATTCAGGTTCCCTACAGGATGGGGAAGCTGAAAAATCACGTATAATCAAAATCGGACTTTTCCTTGAAAAGTTAGGCCTGGGTCTATATCTCATTTGTTGGCAAACAGCTAATTCTGAAAAGTCCAAATGTGACACTGACCTCAAATTCGGAAAATTTGCATTTGTTCAAATTTTCTACAGGCTGGTGAACCCGAAAAAAACATGTCTTTTCCGGATCCAACCTTTCCTTCAAAAGTTACGCCTGGTCATGTATCGCAGTTGTTGGCAAACAGCTAATCAATCAGAAATGTCCAAATATGAAACGAACCTCAAATTTGAAAAGTATACATGAATTCAGGTTCCTCACAGGTGTGGAAATAGGAAAAAACACGAACAGTCTGGATCCGACCTTTCCTTCAAATGTTAGGCCTGGGCAAATATCTCAATTGTTGGCAAATAACCAATATGTAACTGACCTCAAATAAGAAAAAGACGCTTAAAATTCAGGTTCCCTACGACTGGGGAACCTGAAAAAAATCAGGTATTATCGAATCAGACTCTTTCCTTCAAAAATAGGCCTGGGTCTAATAACGCATTTTGTTGGCAACAGCCAATTCATATAAAAAGTCCAAATGTAACTAATCTCAAATTTGAAAAAGAATACATAAACGTCATGTTCCTCAGGAGTTTTGGGGAATCTGAAAAAAACATGTATTCCTCCAAATCCGACCTTTCCTTCAAAAGCCTAAGGCATATTCGGCACTTGGTTGGAAATTTTAAAAGTCCAAATGTGAAACTGACCTCAAATTCGAAAACTACAAAGAAATTGTAGGGAAACTGATCTTAAATTCGAAAAGTGTGCTGACATTCAGGTTCCCTTCAGGATGGGGAACCTGAAAAATCACATATAATCGAAATGACCTTCCCTTGAAAAGTTAGGCCTGGGTCTATATCGCAGTTGTTGGCAAATAGCTAATTCTCAAAAGTCCAAATGTGAAACTGACGTTCGAAAACTTCAAATAAATTCAGGTAGCCTACAGGTTGGTGAAGCAGAAAAAAACTTGAATTTTCCGGATCCTACCTTTCCTTCAAATGTTAGGCTTGGGCATATATCGCAATTTTTTTGGCAAAGAGCCAATAAATCATGAATTCCAACTGGGAGACTGATCTTAAATTTGAAAAGTGCGTTTACATTCAGGTTCCCTACAGGATGGGGAAGCTGAAAAATCACGTATAATCCCAATCGGACTTTTCCTTGAAAAGTTAGGCCTGGGTCTATATCTCATTTGTTGTCAAACAGCTAATTCTGAAAAGTCCAAATGTGACACTGACCTCAAATTCGGAAAATTTGCATTTGTTCAAATTTTCTACAGGATGGTGAACCCGAAAAAAACATGTCTTTTCCGGATCCAACCTTTCCTTCAAAAGTTACGCCTGCTCATGTATCGCAGTTGTTGGCAAACAGCTAATCAATCAGAAATGTCCAAATATGAAACTAACCTCAAATTTGAAAAGTATACATGAATTCAGGTTCCTCACAGGTGTGGAAATACGAAAAAACATGAAAATTCTGGATCCGACCTTTCCTTCAAATGTTAGGCCTGGGCAAATATCTCAATTGTTGGCAAATAACCAATATGTAACTGACCTGAAATACGAAAAAGACGCTTAAAATTCAGGTTCCCTACAGACTGGGGACCCTGAAAAAAATCAGGTATTATCGAATCAGACCTTTCCTTCAAAAGTTTAGGGAGGCCTGGGTCTATAGCGCATTTGTTGGCAAACCAGCCTTCAGTATAAAAAGGGTCCAAATGTGAAACTAATCTCAAATTTGAAAAGAATACATAAAGTCAGGTTCCATCAGAGGTTGGGGAGATCTGAAAAAAAACATGTATCCCTCCAAATCCGACCTTTCTTTCCCGTTCAAAAAGCCTAGGCATATAGCGCGATGTTGTTGGCACATTCTGAAAAGTCAAATGTGAATCTGACCCTCAAAGTTTCGAAAACTACAAATAATTGTTATGGAAACTGATCTTAAAAATTCGAAAATTGTGCTGACATTCAGGTTCCCTCCAGGATGGTGAACCTGAAAAATCACATATACTCGAAATGACCTTCCCTTGAAAAGTTAGGCCTGGGTCTATATCGCATTTGTTGGCAAATAGCTAATTCTCAAAAGTCCAAATGTGAAACTGACGTTCGAAAACTTCAAATAAATTAAGGTAGCCTACAGGTTGGTGAAGCAGAAAAAAACATGAATTTTCCGGATCCGACCTTTCCTTCAAATGTTAGGCTTGGGCATATATCGCAATTTTTTTGGCAAAGAGCCAATAAATCATGAATTCCAAATGGGAGACTGATCTTAAATTTGAAAAGTGCTTTTACATTCAGGTTCCCTACAGGATGGGGAAGCTGAAAAATCACGTATAATCCAAATCGGACTTTTCCTTGAAAAGTTAGGCCTGGGTCTATATCTCATTTGTTGGCAAACAGCTAAGTCTGAAAAGTCCAAATGTGACACTGACCTCAAATTCGGAAAATATGCATTTGTTCAAATTTTCTACAGGATGGTGAACCCGAAAAAAACATGTCTTTTCCGGATCCAACCTTTCCTTCAAAAGTTACGCCTGGTCATGTATCGCAGTTGTTGGCAAACAGCTAATCAATCAGAAATGTCCACATATGAAACTAACCTCAAATTTGAAAAGTATACATGAATTCAGGTTCCTCACAGGTGTGGAAATAGGAAAAAACACGAACAGTCTGGATCCGACCTTTCCTTCAAATGTTAGGCCTGGGCAAATATCTCAATTGTTGGCAAAGAACCAATATGTAACTGACCTCAAATACGAAAAAGACGCTTAAAATTCAGGTTCCCTACAGACTGGGGAACCTGAAAAAAATCAGGTATTATCGAATCAGACCTTTCCTTCAAAAATTAGGCCTGGGTCTATAACGCATTTGTTGGCACACAGCCAATTCAGTATAAAAAGTCCAAATGTGAAACAATCTCAATTTGCAAAGAATACTAAAAGTCATGTTCCTCAGAGTTTGGTGGGAGGGAATCTGAAAAAAACATTATTCCCAAATCCGACCTTTCCTTTCAAAAAGCCCTATGCACTATATCCGCATTTGTTGGGCAAATTATGAAAGTCCAAAATGTGAAACTGACCTCAAATGTCGAAAACTAACAAATAATTGTGGCAAACTGATCTTAATTCGAAAAGTTGTGCTGACAGATTGCAGGTTCCTCCGTTCAGGCTGGGGAACCTGCAAATCACATATATCGAAATGACCTTCCTTGAAAAAGTTAGCCTGGGTCCTATAGTTCGAATTTGTTGGCAAAGAGTAATTCTCACAAGTCCAAATGTGAAACTGACCTCAAGTTCGAAAACTTCAAATAAATTAAGGTAGCCTACAGGTTGGTGAAGCAGAAAAAACATGAATTTTCAGGATCCTAACTTTCCTTCAAATGTTAGGCTGGGCATATATCGCAATTTTTTTGGCAAAGAGCCAATAAATCATGGTCCAAATGGGAAACTGATCTTAAATTTGAAAAGTGTGTTTACATTCAGGTTCCCTACAGGATGGGGAAGCTGAAAAATCACGTATAATCCGAATCGGACTTTTCCTTGAAAAGTTAGGCCTGGGTCTATATCGCATTTGTTGGCAAACAACTAATTCTGAAAAGTCCAAATGTGACACTGACCTCAAATTCGGAAAATATGCATTTGTTCAAATTTTCTACAGGATGGTGAACCCGAAAAAAACATGTCTTTTCCGGATCCAACCTTTCCTTCAACAGTTACGCCTGGTCATGTATCGCAGTTGTTGGCAAACAGCTAATCAATCAGAAATGTCCAAATATGAAACTAACCTCAAATTTGAAAAGTATACATGAAGTCAGGTTCCTCACAGGTGTGGAAATACGAAAAAACACGAACATTCTGGATCCGACCTTTCCTTCAAATGTTAGGCCTGGGCAAATATCTCAATTGTTGGCAAATAACCAATATGTAATTGACCTCAAATACGAAAAAGACGCTTAAAATTCAGGTTCCCTACAGACTGGGGAACCTGAAAAAAATCAGGTATTATCGAATCAGACCTTTCCTTCAAAAGTTAGGCCTGGGTCTATATCGCATTTGTTGGCAAACAGCCATTTCAGTATAAAAAGTCCAAATGTGAAACTAATCTCAAATTTGAAAAGAATACATAAATTCAGGTTCCTCAGAGGTTGGGGAATCTGAAAAAAACATGTATTCTCCAAATCCGACATTTCCTTCAAAAAGCCTAGGCATATA
>NW_024100302.1:0-5039 GCF_016545835.1 Crotalus tigris
GGATTTTCCCATGTATTTTACCAGGCAAGATAGATGGGGCAGCCTACAAAAGTAAGTACGCTCCTAACCATACCCAAATATTCCGAATTTGTTGGCGATGTCCATTTTGCTCTATGAGTTCATGGTGACCTAACCCTAACTCTAATTTTTCCACTATGGAATTTTCCCATGTATTTTACCAGGAAAGATAGATCGGGCAACCTATAAAAGTAAGTGCCCCCCTAACCATACCCAAGTATTCCGAGTTTCTTGGCGATGTCCATTTTGCTCTACGAGTTCCTGGTGACCTAACCATAACCCTAAGTGGAATTTTCCTCCAATGGGATTTTCCCATGTATTTTACCAGGCAAGATATATAGGGCAGCCTACAAAAGTAAGTACGCTCCTAACTGTACCCAAATATTCCGAGTTTCTTGGCGATGTCCATTTTCCTCTATGAGTTCATGGTGACCTAACCCTAACCCTAAGTGGAATTTTCCTCCAATGGGATTTTCCCATGTATTTTACCAGGCAAGATAGATAGGGCAGCCTACAAAAATAAGTACAGTCCTAACTGTACCCAAATATTCCGAGTTTCTTGGCGATGTCCATTTTGCTCTATGAGTTCATGGTGACCTAACCCTAAGTGGAATTTTCCCACTATGGAATTTTCCCATGTATTTTACCTGGAAAGATATATACGGCAGCGTACAAAAGTAAGTACGCTCCTAACCATACCGAAGTATTCCGAGTTTCTTGGCGATGTCCATTTTGCCCTACAAGTTCATGGTGACCTAACCCTAACCCTAAGTGGAATTTTCCCCCAATGGGATTTTCCCATGTATTTTACCTGGAAAGATATATACGGCAGCGTACAAAAGTAAGTACGCTCCTAACCATACCGAAGTTTTCCGAGTTTCTTGGCGATGTCCATTTTCCTCTATGAGTTCATGGTGACCTAACCCTAACTGGAATTTTTCCACTATGGAATTTTCCCATGTATTTTACCAGGAAAGATAGATAGGGCAACTTATAAAAGTAAGTGCCCCCCTAACCATACCGAAGTATTCCGAGTTTGTTGGCGATGTCCATTTTGCTCTATGAGTTCATGGTGACCTAACCCTAACCCTAAGTGGAATTTTCCCCCAATGGGATTTTCCTAATGTATTTTACCAGGCAAGATAGATAGGGCAGCCTACAAAAGTAAGTACGCTCCTAACTGTACCCAAATATTCCAAGTTTCTTGGCGATGTCCATTTTGCTCTATGAGTTCATGGTGACCTAACCCTAACTGGAATTTTTCCACTATGGAATTTTCCCATGTATTTTACCAGGAAAGATATATCGGCAGCGTTACAAAAGTACTACGCTCTAACCATACCGAAGTTTCCGAGTTTCTGTCGATATCCACTTTTCCTCTATGAAATTCATGGTGACCTAACCCTACATGGAATTTTCCACTATGGAATTTTCCCAGTATTTACCAGGAAAGATAGATAGGGCGTCTATAACAGAAGTTCCCCCCTAACCATTTTTTTTTCTTTTTTAAAAACCCCCAAAAAAAAAATAACAAAAAAGTATTCCGAGTTGTTGGCGATGTCCATTTTGCTCTACGAGTTCATGGTGACCTAACCCTAACCCTAAGTGGAATTTTCCTCCAATGGGATTTTCCCATGTATTTTACCAGGCAAGATAGATAGGGCAGCCTATAAAAGTAAGTACGCTCCTAACTGTACCCAAATATTCCGAGTTTCTTGGCGATGTCCATTTTCCTCTATGAGTTCATGGTGACCTAACCCTAACTGGAATTTTTCCACTATGGAATTTTCCCATGTATTTTACCAGGAAAGATAGATAGGGCAACTTATAAAAGTAAGTGCCCCCTAACCATACCGAAGTATTCCGAGTTTGTTGGCGATGTCCATTTTGCTCTATGAGTTCATGGTGACCTAACCCTAACCCTAAGTGGAATTTTCCTCCAATGGGATTTTCCCATGTATTTTACAGGCAAGATAGATAGGGCAGCCTACAAAAGTAACTACGCTCCTAACCATACCCAAATATTCCGAATTTGTTGGCGATGTCCAATTTGCTCTATGAGTTCATGGTGACCTAACCCTAACTGGAATTTTTCCACTATGGACTTTTCCCATGTATTTTACCAGGAAAGATAGATAGCGCGCAACTTATAAAAGTAAGTGCCCCCTAACCATACCCAAGTATTCCGAGTTTGTTGGCGATGTCTATTTTGCTCTACGAGTTCATGGTGACCTAACCCTAACCCTAAGTGGAATTTTCCTCCAATGGGATTTTCCCATGTATTTTACAGGCAAGATAGATAGGGCAGCCTACAAAAGTAACTACGCTCCTAACCATACCCAAATATTCCGAATTTGTTGGCGATGTCCAATTTGTTCTATGAGTTCATGGTGACCTACCCCTAAGGGAATTTTTCCCACTATGAATTTTCCCATGTATTTTACAGGAAAGATATATACGCAGCGTACAAAAGTTAAGTACGCTCCTAACCATACCGAAGTTTTCCGAGTTTCTTGTCGATGTCCATTTTGCTCTATGAGTTCATGGTGACCTAACCCTAAGTGGAATTTTCCCACTATGGAATTTTCCCATGTATTTTACCTGGAAAGATATATACGGCAGCGTACAAAAGTAAGTACGCTCCTAACCATACTGAAGTGTTCCGAGTTTCTTGTGGATATCCATTTTCCTCTATGAGTTCATGGTGACCTAACCCTAACTCTAATTTTTACACTATGGAATTTTCCCATGTATTTTACCAGGAAAGATAGATCGGGCAACCTATAAAAGTAAGTGCCCCCCTAACCATACCCAAGTATTCCGAGTTTGTTGGCGATGTCCATTTTGCTCTATGAGTTCATGGTGACCTAACCCTAACCCTAATTGGAATTTTCCTCCAATGGGATTTTCTCATGTATTTTACCAGGCAAGATAGATAGGGCAGCCTATAAAAGTAAGTGCTCCCCTAACCATACCCAAGTATTCCGAGTTTGTTGGCGATGTCCATTTTGCTCTATGAGTTCATGGTGACCTAACCCTAACCCTAAGTGGAATTTTCCTCCAATGGGATTTTCCCATGTATTTTACCAGGCAAGATAGATAGGGCAGCTACAAAAAGTTAAGTAACGCTACCTAACTGTACACAAATATTCCGAATTTGTTGGCATTGTCCATTTTGCTCTATGAGTTCATGGTGACCTAACCTAACCCTAAGTGGAATTTTCCTCCAATGCGATTTTCTCATGTATTCTACCAGGAAACATAGATACGGCAGCCTAGAAAGGTCACTGCCTTCCTAACTATACCCAAGCACTCTGAATTTGTTGGCGATGTCCATTTGCTCTATGAGTTCATGCTGACCTAACCCTAACCCTAAGTGGAATTTTCCTAAAATGGGATTTTACCATGTATTCTACCAGGAAACATAGATACGGCAGCCTAGAAAGGTCACTGCCTTCCTAACTATACCCAAGCACTCCGAATTTGTTGGCGATGTCCATTTGCTCTATGAGTTCATGCTGACCTAACCCTAAATGGAATTTTTTCCACTATGGAATTTTCCCATGATATGCTTACAGGAAAGATAGATAGGCAACCTATAAAAGTAAGGCCCCCCTAACCATACCCAAGTATTCCGAGTTTGTTGGCGATGTCCATTTTGCTCTATGAGTTCATGGTGACCTAACCGTAACCCTAAGTGGAATTTTCCTCCAATGGGATTTTCCCATGTATTTTACCAGGCAAGAGAGATAGGGCAGCCTACAAAAGTAAGTACGCTCCTAACCGTACCCAAATATTCCGAATTTGTTGGCGATGTCCATTTTGCTCTATGAGTTCATGGTGACCTAACCCTAACTCTAATTTTTCCACTATGGAATTTTCCCATGTATTTTACCAGGAAAGATAGATCGGGCAACCTATAAAAGTAAGTGCCCCCCTAACCATACCCAAGTATTCCGAGTTTCTTGGCGATGTCCATTTTGCTCTATGAGTTCATGGTGACCTAACCCTAAGTGGAATTTTCCCACTATGGAATTTTCCCATGTATTTTACCTGGAGAGATATATACGGCAGCGTACAAAAGTAAGTACGCTCCTAACCATACCGAAGTTTTCCGAGTTTCTTGGCGATGTCCATTTTCCTCTATGAGTTCATGGTGACCTAACCCTAACTGGAATTTTTCCACTATGGAATTTTCCCATGTATTTTACCAGGAAAGATAGATAGGGCAACTTATAAAAGTAAGTGCCACCCTAACCATACCGAAGTATTCCGAGTTTGTTGGCGATGTCCATTTTGCTCTACGAGTTCATGGTGACCTAACCCTAACCCTAAGTGGAATTTTCTCAATGGGAGTTTCCCATTGTATTTTACCAGGCAAGACAGATAGGGGAGCTAACAAAAAGTAAGTACGCTCCTAACTGTACCCCAAATATTCCGGGTTTCTTGGCGATATCCATTTTGCTCTAAGAGTTCATGGTGACCTAACCCTAAGTGGAATTTTCCCACTATGGAATTTTCCCATGTATTTTACCTGGAAAGATATATACGGCAGCGTACAAAAGTAAGTACGCTCCTAACCATACCGAAGTGTTCCGAGTTTCTTGTGGATATCCATTTTCCTCTATGAGTTCATGGTGACCTAACCCTAACTGGAATTATTCCACTATGGAATATTCCCATGTATTTTTCCAGGAAAGATAGATAGGGAAGCCTATAAAAGTAAATGCCCCCCTAACCATACCCAAGTATTCCGAGTTTCTTGGCGATGTCCATTTTGCTCTACGAGTTCATGGTGACCTAACCCTAACCCTAAGTGGAATTTTCCTCCAATGGGATTTTCCCATGTATTTTACCAGGCAAGATAGATGGGGCAGCCTACAAAAGTAAGTACGCTCCTAACCATACCCAAATATTCCGAATTTGTTGGCGATGTCCATTTTGCTCTATGAGTTCATGGTGACCTAACCCTAACTCTAATTTTTCCACTATGGACTTTTCCCATGTATTTTACCAGGAAA
>NW_024100303.1:0-3533 GCF_016545835.1 Crotalus tigris
GAGGAGACAGGCGCCGAACGCGACCCTCGCTGCGATTTCCCTTTCTTTTCTTTCCCCCCCCCTTTTTTTTTCTATTTTCTTTTTTTTTTTTTTTTTCCCCTCCTTTGCCGGGTAGACCGACGCCCGCACCCCGCACTTGGAACCCGGCTCGCCAACGTCCCTTCCCTCCTTCTGCCGGGTAGACCGGAGAGCACTCGCGCGGCCACGCCCACGCGCCAAAAACAAACATACCAATCGGTTCGCGGGTAGACACGTGCACAGGGGGCACGCGCGCGCAGACGCGCAGGGGCACGCGAGGAGAGGAGCGCTCGCGCGCGCACACACGCAATCCTAGCTACATGCGCACACGCACACGCACACACGCATAGGTACAAACGTGCAGACGCAGACGCGCAGGGACACACGCGCGCAGAACACACACACACAGGCCCGCAGTCGCGGAGGCTGAGGCACTCAGGCGCACACGCAGTCAGAGGCGCACGCCGTCGTTCACGCACACGCACACACCCGCACTGGTGGGGCCAGACGCGCCGAGAGGCGCGCGCGCGCGCGCTGGCGCGCGCTCACAGGCGGAGGCGCAGCCAGACGCGCAGGCGCGCGCAAGGAGACGCCCGCCCAGGCACGCCGCCGTCGCCCCTGCTCTCCCACACACGCGCAGAGACTCACGCTCGCGCACTCGCAATGAGACGCAGGCAGTCGCTCACGCACGCACGCGCAGGGAACCGCACGCACACGCAATCAGACACGCGCGCACACGCGCAGTCACAGCCAGGCACGCAGTCGCGCCTGCTCTCTCTCTCTCTCTCTCTCTCTCTCTCTCTCTCTCTCTCTCACTCTCTCTCTCACACACACACACACACACACACACACACACACACGCTCGCACACACACGCAGTCGCTCACGCACGCACACACAAAAACAGAGAGAGAGATTGCTTTCCCGCCGGTTCTCCTCCTCCCGGTACACGGGGCCTCTCCCGGGTAGACCTGCGGGTAGAACGATCCCACCACCCGCCACTGTGGCAGAACGACCCCTGGTCCACTCAGGGGCGATCGCCGAGGTTCCCAGACCGTCGACGGCGGACTCTGCGCCCGCCGACGCCGTTCCGGACTCCTCCTGGCGAGCGCTGACACGTTTTCCCGTCCGCGGCGGCCAAGTACCTCCCGAAGGGAGGGAGGGAGGGAGGGAGCGAGGGAGTGAGGGAGGGAGAGAGGGAGGGAGGGAAGAAGGAAGGAAGGAAGGAAGGAAGGAAGGAAGGAAGGTAGCTACGCACCTAAAGCAAAATCTCACCAGCCTTTCATGCGTTGCCGATTTCCCTTCGGTTCTTCTGTTCCCAGTTACAGGGCCTCTCTTGGTAGACCGGGCCGCTACCACCGAATCGACCTCTGGTATACCGATCCTGATGCCAGCTGCTGCGTGTCGAAGGCCCCCCCCGCGTCCCACGCCGTGCGACCGCGGAGTTTCCCGGAACTGACCACGGCCGGACTCTGAGCGCACCGACGCCGTTCTCGACTTCCACGGCGACCGGGCGCCGTTATGCCCGTCCCCCCCGCCTGGCTGCTAACTGCCCCTCTGGTAGGGAGGGAGGTACTTACCTACCTACCCTACTCAAATTCTCACCCTCCTGTTTAGGTCAGATGCTCGGTTCCCCCCCACCCGTTCGGCCTGTCCCTGGTAGAACCGGGTCCTCTACCGGGGAGACCTTACTATAACCGATCCCCGAGGCCCGGCACGAGCCAACGACTCCCGTGCACCCTGTGGCGACGGCGGAGTTGCCCGACACGACGACGGCGGACACTCCGCACGCCGACGCCGTTCCGGGCTACTCCTGGCGACCGGCGACCGGTTTGACCGTCCGGTTCGCCTGTACACCGGGCCTCTACAGCATAGACCTACGGGTAGACCGATCCTGATGCCAGCCACCGGCAGAAGGCCCCCCCTCCCGATCCACGCCGGGGCGACCGCGGAGGTTCCCGTAACGACGACGGCGGATTCTGCGCCCACCGAGCCGTTCCGGACTTCTCCTGGCGACCGGTGACCGGTATGCCCGTCCGCGGCAGCCAAGGGCCTCCGGAAGGCAGGGAGGAAGGAAGGAACGGAGGTACCTACGTCAAAATCTCACCCTCCTGTTTGGCGATGCTCGGATTTCCCCCCGGTTCGCCTGTTCCCGGGTACACCGGGCCTCTTGCGGGTAGACCGGGCCTCTACCGGGCAGACCTGCCGCTAGACCGATCCCGATTCCCGGCACTGCATCAGAACGACTCCCGGTGCACGCCGTGGCGACGGCGGAGTTTCCCGGAACGACGACGGCGGACACTCCGCACGCAGACGCCGTTACGGTACTCCTGGGCGACCCGGTTTGGACCGTCCGGTAGGGAAGCGCAGGCAGGCAAGGCCGGCAGGCAGGGAAGGCAGGCAGGAACATACGGGAAAACACTCAGGCGATGCACGGATTCCCCACCGTGCCCCCTTGTAGCCGGACCTCTGCCGGGTAGACCTCGGGATAGGACGGGCCGTACGCAGACCTCTGCGACAGAACGCTATCCGGTCGACGTGCCGGGTCGCGACCGCGAGGTCGCCGGAAGGACGCCGGTGAAGTACGGGCACGCCGACGCCCTTTCGGAGTCCTCCTGGCGACCGGCGACCGGCGGCGGCCAAGTGCCTCCGAGCTCTCTCGGTATACCCCGGAAGACGCCCAGGGGACGGCCGTGCCGGGCCGAGCCGGCACAGGCTTCCAGGAGCCCCGGCCTCGCCGGCCGCCTAGCCCTCGGCCAACCTCCGGTACGGAGAACGGCGCCCGCCTTAGATGTGTGCGCGGAGATTTCTGGCGACAGGGCCAGCCGTAACCATGACCGGACCCTCTTACCGCCACTTGTCTCCGATCGATCTCGGACACCTCGGTCGCCTCGGGGAGGGACCTCCGCGGGCCGCCCCGACCCGGGTCGGTGGTCAGGCGGAGCGGACGCCTCCCCGCCTCGGTGACCGTCCAGGCTTAACACGGGCGCCCGGATCCTCCTCCGGGGGGTTCCGCGCCCGGCTTCCCCTACGCTCGGGCCGTGGCGTTCCGTCGGCCCCGCGCTGTGGGGCGCAGCCGTCCTTTGTCTGCGGGGTGGCTCGTGCGTCGCCGGGTGCCCGGCCGTCCCAGGCCGCGGCTCCGCCGCTGACGTTCGTCTGCCTCCGCGAGGGTGCGACTTTTCTCTAGCGTGTCTGCGAGCGGCCGTCCCAGAGAGACCCCCCCTGGCCGGGGCGAGCGGGACACCCAGCCTCAGCGCCCGCCCCGGCGCCACTGCCTCGAGTGCCGCGTTCCCCTCTCCGGCCCCGCCACGCGGCGGAGAGGGTGACCCGGAGCCGGGCCCACCCCACCGGCACGCCTCGGCCGGCTGGCCGGCTCCGATCCCGCGCAGCTTCGGCGGCTACCTGGTTGATCCTGCCCGTAGCATATGCTTGTCTCAAAGATTAAGCCATGCATGTCTAAGTACACACGGGCGTGACAGTGAAACTGCGAATGGCTCATTAAATCAGTTATGGTTC
>NW_024100305.1:0-14339 GCF_016545835.1 Crotalus tigris
CCTGTATCAGCTCAATCCAGAGCCATCCACAAGCAGCAGTCGCCAACTGTGACATCATTTTGCATTTTTTAAAGTTACTGACAAAGAATAAAGAGAGAACTGGGATAGCTATTTCGAGTTTCTTAACTCTCTTCAACCACAGTTACTCTTCTCAGATTCGAACCTGGGCTATATTCATGTTGGGCAGTTGTATTAACCTCCAGGCACAGGCTCTTTCTCACTTTGTCACCTATATCAGGAGAGAGACAAGGGGAGGAGATTTTACCTTGAATGTGCACCCTGTGAGCCCAAATATGGGAGAAAGTAATCTTCTTTCTTTTCTTTTCTTGTCTTTTCTTTTGCCTGTATCAGCTCAATCCAGAGCCATCCACAAGCAGCAGTCGCCAACTGGAACATCATTTTGCATTTTTCAAAGTTACTAACAAAGAATAAAGAGAGAACTGGGTTTAGCTATTTCCAATTTCTTAACTCTCTTCAGCCACACTTACTCTTCTGAGATTCGAACCTGGGCTATGTGCACGTTAGGCAATAGTCTTAACCTCTAGGTAACAGGCTCTTTCTCACTTTGTCAGCTATATCAGGAAAGAGACAGGAGGAGGAGATTTTACCTTGAATGTGAACCCTGTCAGTCCAAATATGGGAGAAAGAAATCTTCTTTCTTTTCTTTTCTTTTGCCTGTACCAGCTCAATACAGAGCCATCCACAAGCAGCAGTCACCAACTGCGACATTATTTTGCATTTTTTAAGGTTGCTAACAAAGAATAAAGAGAAGAACTGGGATAGCTATTTCGAGTTTCTTAACTCTCTTCAGCCAGCCTTACTCTTCTGAGATTCAATCCTGGACTATATGCATTCTAGGCAGTTGTATTAACCTCTAAGCCACAGACACTTTCTCACTTTGTCAGCTATATGAGGAGAGAGACAGGGAGGAGATTTTACTTTGAATGTGCACCCTGTCAGCCGAAATATGGGGAAAGAAATCTTCTTTCTTTTCTTTTCATTTTTTTCAACTATCAGCTCAATCCAGAGCCATCCACAAGCAGCAGTCGCCAACTGGAACATCATTTTGCATTTTTTTAAGTTGCTCACAAAGAATGAAGAGAGAACTGGGAAAGCTATTTCAAGTTTCTTAACTCTCTTCAACCACACTTACTCTTCTCAGATTCGAACCTGGGCTATATTCATGTTAGGCAGTTGTATTAACCTCTAGACCACAGGCTCTTTCTCACTTTTTCAGCTATATCAGGAGAGAGACAAGGGGAGGAGATTTTACCTTGAATGTGAACCCTGTCAGCCCAAATATGGGAGAAAGAAATTTTCTTTCTTTTCTTTTCTTTTCTTTTCTTTTGCCTGTATCAGCTCAATCCAGAGCCATCCACAAGCAGCAGTCGCCAAATGGAACATCATTTTGCATTTTTTAAAGTTACTAACACAGAATAAAGAGACAACTGGGATAGCTATTTCGAATTTCTTAACTCTCTTCAGCCACACTTACTCTTCTGAGTTCGAAACCTGGGATATATGCCGTTAGGCAGTTGTATTAACATCCAGGGCACAGGATCTTTCTCACTTTGTCAGCTATTAGGAGAGATAAAGGGGGAAGAAGATTTTACCTGAGTTGCACCCTGTCAGCCCAAATATGGGAGAAAGAAATCTTCTTTCTTTTCTTTTCTTTTTCCTTTATCAGCTCAATCCAGGGCCATCCACAAGCAGCAGTCACCAACTGCGACATCATTTTGCATTTTTTTAGGTTGCTAACAAAGAATAAAGAGAGAACTGGGATAGCTTTTCGAGTTTCTTAACTCTCTTCAGCCAGAATTATACTTCTGATATTCGAACCTGGGCTATATGCATGTTAGGCAGTTGTATTAACCACCAGGCCACAGGCTCTTTCTCACTTTGTCAGCTATATCAGGAGAGAGACAGAGGGAGGAGATTTTATCTTGAATGTGCATCCTGTCAGCCCAAATATGGGAGAAAGAAATCTTCTTTCTTTTGTTTTCTTTTCATTTTCCTGTATCAGCTCAATCCAGAACGATACACAAGCAGCATCCGCAACTGCGACATCATTTTGCATTTTTTTAGTTGCTAACACAGAAATAAAGCAGAAAGAACTGGGGATATCTATTTTCGAGTTCTTAACTCTCCTCAGCAGACTTATTCTTCTGGATTCGAACTGGATTATATGCTGCTAGGCAATTGAATTAACCTCTAAGGCACGGACACTTTCTCAGTTTGTCAGCTGTACAGGAGAGAGACCCGGAGAGGGATTTTACCTTGAATGTGCACCTTGTCAGCCAAATAGGGAGAGAAAGAAATCTTCTTTCTTTTCCTTTTCTTTTTGCTTTTGCTGTATCAGCCCAATCAAGAGCCATCCACAGAAGCAGTCGCCAACGGGAACATCATTTTGCATTTTTTAAAGTATTAACAATTGAATTAAAGAGAGAAACTGGGCTAAGCTATTCGAATTTCTTAACTCTCTTCAGCCACACTACTCTTCTGAGATTGAACCTCGGTCTATATGGGCCCTCCCCCATGTTAGGCAGTTGTATTAACCTCCAGGCCACAGGCTCTTTCTCACTTTGTCAACTATATCAGGAGAGAGACAGGGGGAGAAGATTTTACCTTGAATGTGCATCCTGTCAGCCCAAATATGGGAGAAAGAAACCTTCTTTCTTTTCTTTTCTTTTTCCTGTATCAGCTCAATCCAGAGGCATCCACAAGCAGCAGTCGCCAACTGTGACATCATTTTGCATTTTTTAAAGTGACTAAAAAAGAATAAAGAGAGAACTGGGATAGCTATTTCGAGTTTCTTAACTCTCTTCAGCAACACTTACTCTTCTCAGATTCGAACCTGGGCTATATTCATTTTAGGCAGTTGTATTAACCTCGAGGCACAGGCTCTTTCTCACTTTGTCAGCTATAACAGGAGAGAGAAAAGGGGAGGAGATTTTACCTTGAATGTGCACACTGTTAGCCCAAATATGGGAGAAAGAAATCTTCTTTCTTTTCGTTTCTTTTCTTTCTTTTGCTGTATCAGCTCAATCCAGAGCATCCACAAGCAGCAGTCGCCAACTGGAAAATCATTTTGCATGTTTCAAGTTACTAACAAAGAATAAAGAGAGAAACTGGGTTTTAGCTTATTTCCAATTTCTTAACTCTCTTCAGCAACAATTACTCTCTGAGATTCGAAACCTGGGGTATTGGCATGTTAGGCAGTAGATATTAACCTCTATGTAAACAGGCTCTTTCCACTTGTCAGCTCTATATCGGAAAGAGCACAGGGAGGAGGAGATTTTACCTTGAATGTGAACCCGGTCAGTCCAATATGGAGAAAGAAAATCTTCTTTCTTTTCTTTTCTTTTGCCTGTACCAGCTCCATCCAGAGCCATCCACAAGCAGCAGTCGCCAACTGCGACATTATTTTGCATTTTTTAGGTTGCTAACAAAGAATAAAGAGAAGAACTGGGATAGCTATTTCGAGTTTCTTAACTCTCTTCAGCCAGCCTTACTCTTCTGAGATTCAAACCTGGACTATATGCATTCTAGGCAGTTGTATTAACCTCTAAGCCACAGACACTTTCTCACTTTGTCAGCTATATCAGGAGAGAGACAGGGAGGAGATTTTACCTTGAATGTGCACCCTGTCAGCCGAAATATGGGGGAAAGAAATCTTCTTTCTTTTCTTTTCTTTTTTTTTCAACTATCAGTTCAATCCAGAGACATCCACAAGCAGCAGTCGCCAACTGGAACATCAGTTTGCATTTTTTTAAGTTTCTCACAAAGAATAAAGAGAGAACTGGGATAGCTATTTCAAGTTTCTTAACTCTCTTCAACCACACTTACTCTTCTCAGATTCGAACCTTGGCTATATTCATGTTAGGCAGTTGTATTAACCTTTAGACCACAGCTCTTTCTCACTTTTTTAAATATATCAGGAGAGAGACAAGGGGAGGAGATTTTACCTTGAATGTGAACCCTGTCAGCCCAAATATGGGAGAAAGAAATCTTCTTTCTTTTCTTTTCATTTTCCTATATCAGCTCAATCCAAAACAATCCACAAGCAGCAGTCGCTAACTGCGACATCATTTTGCATTTTTTTAGGTTGCTAACAAAGAATAAAGAGAGAACTGGGATAGCTATTTCAAGTTTCTTAACTCTCTTTAGCCAGACTTAAACTTCTGAAGTTCGAACCTGGGCTATATGCATGTTAGGCAGTTGTATTAACCTCCAGGGCACAGGCTCTTTCTCACTTTGTCAGCTATATCAGGAGAGATACAGGGGGAGAAGATTTTACCTTGAATGTGCACCCTGTCAGCCCAAATATGGGAGAAAGAAATCTTCTTTCTTTTTTTTCTTTTCTTTTCTTTTGCCTGTATCAGCTCAATCCAGAGCCATCCACAAGCAGCAGTCACCAACTGCGACATCATTTTGCATTTTTTTAGGTTGCTAACAAAGAATAAAGAGAGAACTGGGATAGCTATTTCAAGTTTCTTAACTCTCTTTAGCCAGACTTACACTTCTGAAGTTCGAACCTGGGCTATATGCATGTTAGGCAGTTGTATTAACCTCCAGGGCACAGGCTCTTTCTCACTTTGTCAGCTATATCAGGAGAGAGACAGAGGGAGGAGATTTTATCTTGAATGTGCACCCTGTCAGCCCAAATATGGGAGAAAGAAATCTTCTTTCTTTTGTTTTCTTTTCATTTTCCTGTATCAGCTCAATCCAGAACCATACACAAGCAGCAGTCGCTAACTGCGAAATCATTCTGCTTTTTTTAAAGTTACTAACAAAGAATAAAGAGAGAACTGGGATAGCTATTTTGAGTTTCTTAACTCTCTTCAACCACACTTACTCTTCTCAGATTCGAAACTGGGCTATATTCATGTTAGGCAGTTTTATTAACCTCTAGGCACAGCGTCTTTCTCACTTTGTCAGCTATATCAGGAGAGAGACAGGGGGAGAAGATTTTACCTTGAATGTGCACACTGTCAGCCCAAATATGGGAGAAAGAAATCTTCTTTCTTTTCTTTTCATTTTCCTATATCAGCTCAATCCAGAACCATACACAACCAGCAGTCGCTAACTGCGAAATCATTCTGCATTTTTTTAGGTTGCTAACAAAGAATAAAGAGAGAACTGGGATAGCTTTTCGAGTTTCTTAACTCTCTTCAGCCAGATTTATACTTCTGAAATTCGAACCTAGGCTATATGCATGTTAGGCAGTTGTATTAACCTCGAGGCACAGGCTCTTTCTCACTTTGTCAGCTATAACAGGAGAGAGAAAGGGGGAGTAGAATTTACCTTGAATGTGCACCCTGTTATCCCAAATATGGGAGAAAGGAATCTTCTTTCTTTTCTTTTCTTTTCATATTCCTGTATCAGATCAATCCAGAACCATCCACAACCAGCAGTCGCTAACTGCGACATCGTTTTGCATTTTTTAAAGTTACTAACAAAGAATAAAGAGAGAACTGGGATAGCTATTTCGAGTTTCTTAACTCTCTTCAGCCACACTTACTCTTCTCAGATTCGAACCTGGGCTATATTCATGTTAGGCAGTTATATTAACCTCCAGGCACAGGCTCTTTCTCACTTTGTCACCTATATCAGGAGAGAGACAAGGGGAGGAGATTTTACCTTGAATGTGCACCCTGTGAGCCCAAATATGGGAGAAAGTAATCTTCTTTCTTTTCTTTTCTTTTCTTTTCTTTTGCCTGTATCAGCTCAATCCAGAGCCATCCACAAGCAGCAGTCGTCAACTGGAACATTATTTTGCATTTTTTTAGGTTGCTAACAAAGAATAAAGAGAAGAACTGGGATAGCTATTTCGAGTTTCTTAACTCTCTTCAGCCAGACTTATTTTTCTGAGATTCGAACCTGGACTATATGCATGCTAGGCAGTTGTATTAACCTCTAAGCCACAGACACTTTCTCACTTTGTCAGCTATATCAGGAGAGAGACAGGGAGGAGATTTTACTTTGAATGTGCACCCTGTCAGCCGAAATATGGGGGAAAGAAATCTTCTTTCTTTTCTTTTCTTTTTTTTTTCAACTATCAGTTCAATCCAGAGACATCCACAAGCAGCAGTCGCCAACTGGACCATCATTTTGCATTTTTTTAAGTTTCTCACAAAGAATAAAGAGAGAACTGGGATAGCTATTTCAAGTTTCTTAACTCTCTTCAACCACACTTACTCTTCTCAGATTCGAGACCTTGGCTATATTCATGTTAGGCAGTTGTATTAACCTCTAGACCACAGCTCTTTCTCACTTTTTTAAATATATCAGGAGAGAGACAAGGGGAGGAGATTTTACCTTGAATGTGAACCCTGTCAGCCCAAATATGGGAGAAAGAAATCTTCTTTCTTTTCTTTTCATTTTCCTATATCAGCTCAATCCAGAACAATCCACAAGCAGCAGTCGCTAACTGCGACATCATTTTGCATTTTTTTAGGTTGCTAACAAAGAATAAAGAGAGAACTGGGATAGCTATTTCAAGTTTCTTAACTCTCTTTAGCCAGACTTACACTTCTGAAGTTCGAACCTGGGCTATATGCATGTTAGGCAGTTGTATTAACCTCCAGGGCACAGGCTCTTTCTCACTTTGTCAGCTATATCAGGAGAGATACAGGGGGAGAAGATTTTACCTTGAATGTGCACCCTGTCAGCCCAAATATGGGAGAAAGAAATCTTCTTTCTTTTTTTTCTTTTCTTTTCTTTTTCCTGTATCAGCTCAATCCAGAGCCATCCACAAGCAGCAGTCACGAACTGCGACATCATTTTGCATTTTTTAAAGTTACTAACAAAGAATAAAGAGAGAACTGGGATAGCTATTTCGAGTTTCTTAACTCTCTTTAGCCAGACTTACTCTTCTGAAGTTCGAACCTGGGCTATATACATGTTAGGCAGTTGTATTAACCTCCAGGCCACAGGCTCTTTCTCACTTTGTCAGCTATATCAGGAGAGAGACAGAGGGAGAGATTTTATCTTGAATGTGCACCCTGTCAGCCCAAATATGGGAGAAAGAAATCTTCTTTCTTTTGTTTTCTTTTCATTTTCCTGTATCAGCTCAATCCAGAATGATACACAAGCAGCAGTCGCTAACTTCGAAATCATTCTGCATTTTTTAAAGTTACTAACAAAGAATAAAGAGAGAACTGGGATAGCTATTTCTAGTTTCTTAACTCTCTTCAGCAACACTTACTCTTCTCAGATTCGAACCTGGGCTATATTCATTTTAGGCAGTTGTATTAACCTCTAGGCACAGACACTTTCTCACTTTGTCAGCTGTATCAGGAGAGAGACCGGGAGGGGAGTTTACCTTGAATGTGCACACGTCAGCCCAAATATGGGAGAAAGAAAATTCTTCTTTCTTTTTCTTTCTTTTCATTTTCCTATATCAGCTCAATCCAGAACAATCCACAAGCAGCAGTCGCCAACTGGAACATCATTTTGCATTTTTTTAGGTTGCTAATATAGAATAAAGAGAAGAACTGGGATACCTATTTTGAATTTCTTAACTCTCCTCAGCCAGACTTATTCTTCTGAGATTCGAACCTGGGCTATATTCATGTTAGGCAGTTGTATTAACCTCGAGGCACAGGCTCTTTCTCACTTTGTCAGCTATATCAGGAGAGAAAAAGGGGGAGGAGATTTTACCTTTAATGTGCACCCTGTTATCACAAATATGGGAGAAAGGAATCTTCTTTCTTTTCTTTTCTTTTCATTTTCCGTCGTATCAGATCAATCCAGAACCATCCAACCAGCAGTCGCTTAACTGCGACATCGTTTTTGCATTTTTTAAAGTTACTAACACAGAATAAGAGAGAACTGGGATGCTATTTCGAGTTTCTTAACTCTCTTCAGACCACACTTACTCTTCTCAGATTCGAACCTGGGCTACTATTCATGTTTTTTTTTTTTAGGCAGTTCTATTAACCTCCAGGCACAGGCTCTTTCTCACTTTTGTCACCTATATCAGGAGAGAGACAAGGGGAGGATGTTTTACCTTGAATGTTCACCCTGTGAGCCCAAATATGGGAGAAAGTAATCTTCTTTCTTTTCTTTTCTTTTCTTTTCTTTTGCCTGTATCAGCTCAATCCAGAGCCATCCACAAGCAGCAGTCGCCAACTGGAACATCATTTTGCATTTTTTAAAGTTACTAACAAAGAATAAAGAGAGAACTGGGATAGCTATTTCGAATTTCTTAACTCTCTTCAGCCACACTTACTCTTCTGAGATTCGAACCTGGGCTATGTGCACGTTAGGCAATAGTATTAACCTCTAGGTAACAGGCTCTTTCTCACTTTGTCAGCTATATCAGGAAAGAGACAGGAGGAGGAGATTTTACCTTGAATGTGAACCCTGTCAAACCAAATATGGGAGAAAGAAATCTTCTTTCTTTTCTTTTCTTTTGCCTGTACCAGCTCAATCCAGATCCATCCACAAGCAGCAGTCGCCAACTGCGACATTATTTTGCATTTTTTTAGGTTGCTAACAAAGAATAAAGAGAAGAACTGGGATATCTATTTCGAGTTTCTTAACTCTCTTCAGCCAGACTTATTTTTCTGAGATTCGAACCTGGACTATATGCATGCTAGGCAGTTGTATTAACCTCTAAGCCACAGACACTTTCTCACTTTGTCAGCTCTATCAGGAGAGAGACAGGGAGGAGATTTTACTTTGAATGTGCACCCTGTCAGCCGAAATATGGGGGAAAGAAATCTTCTTTCTTTTCTTTTCTTTTTTTTTTCAACTATCAGTTCAATCCAGAGACATCCACAAGCAGCAGTCGCCAACTGGAACATCATTTTGCATTTTTTTAAGTTTCTCACAAAGAATAAAGAGAGAACTGGGATAGCTATTTCAAGTTTCTTAACTCTCTTCAACCACACTTACTCTTCTCAGATTCGAACCTTGGCTATATTCATGTTAGGCAGTTGTATTAACCTTTAGACCACAGCTCTTTCTCACTTTTTTAAATATATCAGGAGAGAGACAAGGGGAGGAGATTTTACCTTGAATGTGAACCCTGTCAGCCCAAATATGGGAGAAAGAAATCTTCTTTCTTTTCTTTTCATTTTCCTATATCAGCTCAATCCAGAACAATCCACAAGCAGCAGTCGCTAACTGCGACATCATGTTGCATTTTTTTAGGTTGCTAACAAAGAATAAAGAGAGAACTGGGATAGCTATTTCAAGTTTCTTAACTCTCTTTAGCCAGACTTACACTTCTGAAGTTCGAACCTGGGCTATATGCATGTTAGGCAGTTGTATTAACCTCCAGGGCACAGGCTCTTTCTCACTTTGTCAGCTATATCAGGAGAGAGACAGAGGGAGGAGATTTTATCTTGAATGTGCACCCTGTCAGCCCAAATATGGGAGAAAGAAATCTTCTTTCTTTTGTTTTCTTTTCATTTTCCTGTATCAGCTCAATCCAGAACCATACACAAGCAGCAGTCGCTAACTGCGAAATCATTCTGCTTTTTTTAAAGTTACTAACAAAGAATAAAGAGAGAACTGGGATAGCTATTTTGAGTTTCTTAACTCTCTTCAACCACACTTACTCTTCTCAGATTCGAAACTGGGCTATATTCATGTTAGGCAGTTTTATTAACCTCTAGGCACAGCGTCTTTCTCACTTTGTCAGCTATATCAGGAGAGAGACAGGGGGAGAAGATTTTACCTTGAATGTGCACACTGTCAGCCCAAATATGGGAGAAAGAAATCTTCTTTCTTTTCTTTTCATTTTCCTATATCAGCTCAATCCAGAACCATACACAACCAGCAGTCGCTAACTGCGAAATCATTCTGCATTTTTTTAGGTTGCTAACAAAGAATAAAGAGAGAACTGGGATAGCTTTTCGAGTTTCTTAACTCTCTTCAGCCAGATTTATACTTCTGAAATTCGAACCTAGGCTATATGCATGTTAGGCAGTTGTATTAACCTCGAGGCACAGGCTCTTTCTCACTTTGTCAGCTATAACAGGAGAGAGAAAGGGGGAGGAGAATTTACCTTGAATGTGCACCCTGTTATCCCAAATATGGGAGAAAGGAATCTTCTTTCTTTTCTTTTCTTTTCATATTCCTGTATCAGATCAATCCAGAACCATCCACAACCAGCAGTCGCTAACTGCGACATCGTTTTGCATTTTTTAAAGTTACTAACAAAGAATAAAGAGAGAACTGGGATAGCTATTTCGAGTTTCTTAACTCTCTTCAGCCACACTTACTCTTCTCAGATTCGAACCTGGGCTATATTCATGTTAGGCAGTTATATTAACCTCCAGGCACAGGCTCTTTCTCACTTTGTCACCTATATCAGGAGAGAGACAAGGGGAGGAGATTTTACCTTGAATGTGCACCCTGTGAGCCCAAATATGGGAGAAAGTAATCTTCTTTCTTTTCTTTTCTTTTCTTTTCTTTTCTTTTCTTTTGCCTGTATCAGCTCAATCCAGAGCCATCCACAAGCAGCAGTCGTCAACTGGAACATCATTTTGCATTTTTCAAAGTTACTAACAAAGAATAAAGAGAGAACTGGGTTTAGCTATTTCCAATTTCTTAACTCTCTTCAGCCACACTTACTCTTCTGAGATTCGAACCTGGGATATATGCATGTTAGGCAGTAGTATTAACCCCTATGTAACAGGCTCTTTCTCACTTTGTCAGCTATATCAGGAAAGAGACAGGAGGAGGAGATTTTACCTTGAATGTGAACCCTGTCAGTCCAAATATGGGAGAAAGAAATCTTCTTTCTTTTCTTTTCTTTTGCCTGTATCAGCTCAATCCAGAGCCATCCACAAGCAGCAGTCGCCAACTGCGACATTATTTTGCATTTTTTTAGGTTGCTAACAAAGAATAAAGAGAAGAACTGGGATAGCTATTTCGAGTTTCTTAACTCTCTTCAGCCAGACTTATTTTTCTGAGATTCGAACCTGGACTATATGCATGCTAGGCAGTTGTATTAACCTCTAAGCCACAGACACTTTCTCACTTTGTCAGCTATATCAGGAGAGAGACAGGGAGGAGATTTTACTTTGAATGTACACCCTGTCAGCCGAAATATAGGGGAAAGAAATCTTCTTTCTTTTCTTTTCTTTTTTTTTCAACTATCAGTTCAATCCAGAGACATCCACAAGCAGCAGTCGCCAACTGGAACATCATTTTGCATTTTTTTAAGTTTCTCACAAAGAATAAAGAGAGAACTGGGATAGCTATTTCAAGTTTCTTAACTCTCTTCAACCACACTTACTCTTCTCAGATTCGAACCTGGGCTATATTCATGCTAGGCAGTTGTATTAACCTCTAAGCCACAGACACTTTCACACTTTGTCAGCTATATCAGGAGAGAGATAGGGGGAGAAGATTTTACCTTGAATGTGCACACTGTGAGCCCAAATATGGGAGAAAGTAATCTTCTTTCTTTTCTTTTCTTTTCTTTTGCCTGTATCAGCTCAATCCAGAGCCATCCACAAGCAGCAGTCGCCAACTGGAACCTCATTTTGCATTTTTCAAAGTTACTAACAAAGAATAAAGAGAGAACTGGGTTTAGCTATTTCCAATTTCTTAACTCTCTTCAGCCAGATTTATACTTCTGAAATTCGAACCTGGGCTATATGCATGTTAGGCAGTTGTATTAACCTCCAGGCCACAGGCTCTTTCTCACTTTGTCAGCTAAATCAGGAGAGAGACAGAGGGAGGAGATTTTATCTTGAATGTGCACCCTGTCAGCCCAAATATGGGAGAAAGAAATCTTCTTTCTTTTCTTTCCTTTTCTTTTCATTTTCCTGTATAAGCTCAATCCAGAACCATTCAGAAGCAGCAGTCGCAAACTGCGACATCATTTTGCATTTCTTTAAGTTGCTCACAAAGAATAAAGAGAGAACTGGGATAGCTATTTCGAATTTCTTAACTCTCTTCAGCACACATACTCTTCTGAGATTCGAACCTGGGCTATATGCATGTTAGGCAGTTGTATTAACCTCTAAGGCACAAACACTTTCTCCCTTTGTCAGCTATATCAGGAGAGAGACAGAGGGACGAGATTTTTTCTTGAATGTGCACCCTGTCAGCCCAAATATGGGAGAAAGAAATCTTCTTTCTTTTCTTTTCTTTTCTTTTTCCTGTATCAGCAAAATCCAGAACCATCCATAAGCAGCAGTTGCTAACTGCGACATCATTTTGCATTTTTAAAGTTACTAACAAAGAATAAAGAGAGAACTGGGATAGCTATTTCTAGTTTCTTAACTCTCTTCAGCAACACTTACTCTTCTCAGATTCGAACCTGGGCTATATTCATTTTAGTCAGTTGTATTAACCTCTAGGCACAGGCTGTTTCTCACTTTGTCAGCTATATCAGGAGAGAGAAAGGGGGAGGAGATTTTACCTTGAATGTGCACCCTGTCAGCCCAAATATGGGAGAAAGAAATCTTCTTTCTTTTCTTTTCTTTTCTTTTCTTTTGCCTGTATCAGCTCAATCCAGAGCCATCCAAAAGCAGCAATCGCCAACTGCGACATCATTTTGCATTTTTTTAGGTTCCTAACACAGAATAAAGAGAAGAACTGGGATACCTATTTCGAGTTTCTTAACTCTCCTCAGCCAGACCTATTCTTCTGAGATTCGAACCTGGATTATATGCATGCGAGGCAGTTGTATTAACCTCTAAGGCACAAACACTTTCTCACTTTGTCAGCTATATCAGGAGAGAGACAGAGGGACGAGATTTTTTCTTGAATGTGCACCCTGTCAGCCCAAATATGGGAGAAAGAAATCTTCTTTTCTATTCTTTTCTTTTTTCTGTATCAGCAAAATCCAGAACCATCCATAAGCAGCAGTTGCTAACTGCGACATCATTTTGCATTTTTTAAAGTTACTAACAAAGAATAAAGAGAGAACTGGGATAGCTATTTCGAGTTTCTTAACTCTCCTCAGCCAGACCTATTCTTCTGAGATTCGAACCTGGATTATATGCATGCTAGGCAGTTGTATTAACCTCTAAGGCACAGACACTTTCTCACTTTGTCAGCTGTATCAGGAGAGTGACCGGGAGGGGATTTTACCTTGAATGTGCACCCTGTCAGCCCAAATATGAGAGAAAGAAATCTTCTTTCTTTCCTTTTCTTTTCTTTTGCCTGTATCAGCTCAATCCAGAGCCATCCACAAGCAGCAGTCGCCAACAGGAACATCATTTTGCATTTTTTAAAATTACTAACAAAGAATAAAGAGAGAACTGGTATAGTAT
The DNA here is from genome assembly GCF_016545835.1 of Crotalus tigris. Taxonomy (NCBI): domain Eukaryota; kingdom Metazoa; phylum Chordata; class Lepidosauria; order Squamata; family Viperidae; genus Crotalus; species Crotalus tigris. The sequence goes on from NW_024100305.1 coordinate 13,245, forward strand.
ATTTCGAATTTCTTAACTCTCTTCAGCCACACTTACTCTTCTGAGATTTGAACCTGGGCTATATGCATGTTAGGCAGTAGTATTAACCTCTAGGTAACAGGCTCTTTCTCACTTTGTCAGCTATATCAGGAGAGAGACCGGGAGGAGATTGTACCTTGAATGTGAACCCTGTCAGTCCAAATATGGGAGAAAGAAATCTTCTTTCTTTTCTTTTCTTTTGCCTATATCAGCTCAATCCAGAGCCATCCACAAGCAGCAGTCGCCAACTGGAACATCATTTTGCATTTTTTTAGGTTGCTAACACAGAATAAAGAGAAGACCTGGGATACCTATTACGAATTTCTTAACTCTCCTCAGCCAGACTTATTCTTCTGAGATTCAAACCTGGATAATATGCATGCTAGGCAGTTGTATTAACCTCTAAGGCACAGACACTTTCTCACTTTGTCAGCTGTATCAGGAGAGAGACCAGAAGGGGATTTTACCTTGAATGTGCACCTTGTTAGCCCAAATATGGGAGAAAGAAATCTTCTTTCTTTTCTTTTCATTTTCCTATATCCGCTCAATCCAGAACAATCCACAAGCAGCAGTCGCTAACTGCGACATCATTTTGCATTTTTTTAGGTTGCTAACAAAGAATAAAGAGAGAATTGGGATAGCTATTTCGAGTTTCTTAACTCTCTTTAGCCAGACTTATACTTCTGAAGTTCGAACCAGGGCTATATGCATGTTAGGCAGTTGTATTAACCTCCAGGCCACAGGCTCTTTCTCACTTTGTCAGCTATATCAGGAGAGAGACAGGGGGAGAATATTTTACCTTGAATGTGCACCCTGTCAGCCCAAATATGGGAGAAAGAAATCTTCTTTCTTTTCTTTTCTTTTTCCTGTATCAGCTCAATCCAGGGCCATCCACAAGCAGCAGTCACCAACTGCGACATCATTTTGCATTTTTTTAGGTTGCTAACAAAGAATAAAGAGAGAACTGGGATAGCTTTTCGAGTTTCTTAACTCTCTTTAGCCAGACTTATACTTCTGAAGTTCGAACCAGGGCTATATGCATGTTAGGCAGTTGTATTAACCTCCAGGACACAGGCT
>NW_024100306.1:0-86420 GCF_016545835.1 Crotalus tigris
ATTCGAACCTGGGCTATATGCATGTTAGGCAGTTGTATTAACCTCTAAGGCACAAACACTTTCTCACTTTGTCAGCTATATCAGGAGAGAGACAGAGGGACGAGATTTTTTCTTGAATGTGCACCCTGTCAGCCCAAATATGGGAGAAAGAAATCTTCTTTTCTATTCTTTTCTTTTTTCTGTATCAGCAAAATCCAGAACCATCCATAAGCAGCAGTTGCTAACTGCGACATCATTTTGCATTTTTTAAAGTTACTAACAAAGAATAAAGAGAGAACTGGGATAGCTATTTCGAGTTTCTTAACTCTCCTCAGCCAGACCTATTCTTCTGAGATTCGAACCTGGATTATATGCATGCTAGGCAGTTGTATTAACCTCTAAGGCACAGACACTTTCTCACTTTGTCAGCTGTATCAGGAGAGAGACCGGGAGGGGATTTTACCTTGAATGTGCACCCTGTCAGCCCAAATATGAGAGAAAGAAATCTTCTTTCTTTCCTTTTCTTTTCTTTTGCCTGTATCAGCTCAATCCAGAGCCATCCACAAGCAGCAGTCGCCAACTGGAACATCATTTTGTATTTTTTAAAGTTACTAACAAAGAATAAAGAGAGAACTGGTATAGCTATTTCGAATTTCTTAACTCTCTTCAGCCACACTTACTCTTCTGAGATTTGAACCTGGGCTATATGCATGTTAGGCAGTAGTATTAACCTCTAGGTAACAGGCTCTTTCTCACTTTGTCAGCTATATCAGGAGAGAGACAGGGAGGAGATTGTACCTTGAATGTGAACCCTGTCAGTCCAAATATGGGAGAAAGAAATCTTCTTTCTTTTCTTTTCTTTTGCCTATATCAGCTCAATCCAGAGCCATCCACAAGCAGCAGTCGCCAACTGGAACATCATTTTGCATTTTTTTAGGTTGCTAACACAGAATAAAGAGAAGACCTGGGATACCTATTTCGAATTTCTTAACTCTCCTCAGCCAGACTTATTCTTCTGAGATTCAAACCTGGATAATATGCATGCTAGGCAGTTGTATTAACCTCTAAGGCACAGACACTTTCTCACTTTGTCAGCTGTATCAGGAGAGAGACCAGAAGGGGATTTTACCTTGAATGTGCACCCTGTTAGCCCAAATATGGGAGAAAGAAATCTTCTTTCTTTTCTTTTCATTTTCCTATATCCGCTCAATCCAGAACAATCCACAAGCAGCAGTCGCTAACTGCGACATCATTTTGCATTTTTTTAGGTTGCTAACAAAGAATAAAGAGAGAATTGGGATAGCTATTTCGAGTTTCTTAACTCTCTTTAGCCAGACTTATACTTCTGAAGTTCGAACCAGGGCTATATGCATGTTAGGCAGTTGTATTAACCTCCAGGCCACAGGCTCTTTCTCACTTTGTCAGCTATATCAGGAGAGAGACAGGGGGAGAAGATTTTACCTTGAATGTGCACCCTGTCAGCCCAAATATGGGAGAAAGAAATCTTCTTTCTTTTCTTTTCTTTTTCCTGTATCATCTCAATCCAGGGCCATCCACAAGCAGCAGTCACCAACTGCGACATCATTTTGCATTTTTTTAGGTTGCTAATAAGAATAAAGAGAGAACTGGGATAGCTTTTCGAGTTTCTTAAATCTCTTTAGCCAGACTTATACTTCTGAAGTTCGAACCAGGGCTATATGCATGTTAGGCAGTTGTATTAACCTCCAGGACACAGGCTCTTTCTCACTTTGTCAGCTAAATCAGGAGAGAGACAGAGGGAGGAGATTTTATCTTGAATGTGCACCCTGTCAGCCCAAATATGGGAGAAAGAAACCTTCTTTCTTTTCTTTTCTTTTTCCTGTATCAGCTCAATCCTGAGGCATCCACAAGCAGCAGTCGCCAACTGTGACATCATTTTGCATTTTTTAAAGTTACTAAAAAAGAATAAAGAGAGAACTGGGATAGCTATTTCAAGTTTCTTAACTCTCTTTAGCCAGACTTAAACTTCTGAAGTTCGAACCTGGGCTATATGCATGTTAGGCAGTTGTATTAACCTCCAGGGCACAGGCTCTTTCTCACTTTGTCAGCTATATCAGGAGAGATACAGGGGGAGAAGATTTTACCTTGAATGTGCACCCTGTCAGCCCAAATATGGGAGAAAGAAATCTTCTTTCTTTTTTTTCTTTTCTTTTCTTTTTCCTGTATCAGCTCAATCCAGAGCCATCCACAAGCAGCAGTCACGAACTGCGACATCATTTTGCATTTTTTTAGGTTGCTAACAAAGAATAAAGAGAGAACTGGGATAGCTATTTCAAGTTTCTTAACTCTCCTCATCCAGACCTATTCTTCTGAGATTCGAACCTGGGCTATATTCATGTTAGGCAGTTGTATTAACCTCTAGGCACAGGGTCTTTCTCACTTTGTCAGCTATATCAGGAGAGAGACAGTGGGAGAAGATTTTACCTTGAATGTGCACACTGTCAGCCCAAATATGGGAGAAAGAAATCTTCTTTCTTTTCTTTTCATTTTCCTATATCAGCTCAATCCAGAACCATCCACAACCAGCAGTCGCTAACTGCGAAATCATTCTGCATTTTTTTAGGTTGCTAACAAAGAATAAAGAGAGAACTGGGATAGCTTTTCGAGTTTCTTAACTCTCTTCAGCCAGAGTTATACTTCTGAAATTCGAACCTGGGCTATATGCATGTTAGGCAGTTGTATTAACCTCCAGGCCACAGGCTCTTTCTCACTTTGTCAGCTATATCAGGAGAGAGACAGAGGGAGGAGATTTTATCTTGAATGTGCATCCTGTCAGCCCAAATATGGGAGAAAGAAATCTTCTTTCTTTTGTTTTCTTTTCATTTTCCTGTATCAGCTCAATCCAGAACCATACACAAGCAGCAGTCGCTAACTGCGAAATCATTCTGCATTTTTTAAAGTTACTAACAAAGAATAAAGAGAGAACTGGGATAGCTATTTCGAGTTTCTTAACTCTCTTCAACCACACTTACTCTTCTCAGATTCGAACCTGGGCTATATTCATGTTAGGCAGTTGTATTAACCTCTAGGCACAGGGTCTTTCTCACTTTGTCAGCTATATCAGGAGAGAGACAGGGGGAGAAGATTTTACCTTGAATGTGAACACTGTCAGCCCAAATATGGGAGAAAGAAATCTTCTTTCTTTTCTTTTCATTTTCCTATATCAGCTCAATCCATAACAATCCACAAGCAGCAGTCGCCAACTGGAACATCTTTTTGCATTTTTTAGGTTGCTAACATAGAATGAAGAGAAGAACTGAGATACCTATTTCGAATTTCTTAACTCTCCTCAGCCAGACTTATTCTTCTGAGATTCGAACCTGGATTATATGCATGCTAGGCAGTTGTATTAACCTCGAAGGCACAGACATTTTCTCACTTTGTCAGCTATCTCAGAAGAGAGACAGAAGGAGGAGATTTTATCTTGAATGTGCACCCTTTCAGCCCAAATATGGGAGAAAGAAACCTTCTTTCTTTTCTATTCATTTTCCTGTATCAGCTCAATCCAGAACCATCCACAAGCAGCAGTCGCAAACTGCGACATCATTTTGCATTTCTTTAAGTTGCTCTCAAAGAATAAAGAGAGAACTGGGATAGCTATTTCGAATTTCTTAACTCTCTTCAGCCACACTTACTCTTCTGAGATTCGAACCTGGGCTATATGCATGTTAGGCAGTTGTATTAACCTCCAGGGCACAGGCTCTTTCTCACTTTGTCAGCTATATCAGGAGAGATACAGGGGGAGAAGATTTTACCTTGAATGTGCACCCTGTCAGCCCAAATATGGGAGAAAGAAATCTTCTTTCTTTTTTTTCTTTTCTTTTCTTTTTCCTGTATCAGCTCAATCCAGAGCCATCCACAAGCAGCAGTCACGAACTGCGACATCATTTTGCATTTTTTTAGGTTGCTAACAAAGAATAAAGAGAGAACTGGGATAGCTTTTCGAGTTTCTTAACTCTCTTCATCCAGATTTATACTTCTGAAATTCGAACCTGGGCTATATGCATGATAGGCAGTTGTATTAACCTCCAGGACACAGGCTCTTTCTCACTTTGTCAGCTAAATCAGGAGAGAGACAGAGGGAGGAGATTTTATCTTGAATGTGCACCCTGTCAGCCCAAATATGAGAGAAAGAAACCTTCTTTCTTTTCTTTTCATTTTCCTGTATCAGCTCAATCCAGAACCATCCACAAGCAGCAGTCGCAAACTGCGACATCATTTTGCATTTTTTTAGGTTGCTAACAAAGAATAAAGAGAGAACTGGGATAGCTATTTCGAGTTTCTTAACTCTCTTCAACCACACTTACTCTTCTCAGATTCGAACCTGGGCTATATTCATGTTAGGCAGTTGTATTAACCTCGAGGCACAAGCTCTTTCTCACTTTGTCAGCTATAACAGGAGAGAGAAAGGGGGAGGAGATTTTACCTTGAATGTGCACCCTGTCAGCCCAAATATGAGAGAAAGAAATCTTCTTTCTTTCCTTTTCTTTTCTTTTGCCTGTATCAGCTCAATCCAGAGCCATCCACAAGAAGCAGTCGCCAACTGGAACATTATTTTGCATTTTTTAAAGTTACTAACAAAGAATGAGAGAGAACTGGGATAGCTTTCGAGTTTCTTCTTACTAAACTCCTTCAGGCCAGATTTTACTTCTGAAATTCGAACCTGGGTCTATATTCCTGATAGGCATTGTTTAACCTCCATGACACAGCTCTTTTCTCACTTTGTCAGCGCTACATCAGGAGAGAGACGAGGGAGGCGATTTTATCTTGAATGTGCACCCTGTCATGCCCAAATATGGAGAAAGAAACTTCCTTTTCCTTTTCTTGTCTTTTTCCTGTATCGCTCGGATCCTGAGGCAGTCCACAAGCAGCAGTCGCCACTGTGACATCATTTTTGCTTTTTTAAAGTTTACTAACAAAGAATAAAGAGAGAACTGGGATAGCTATTTCAAGTTTCTTAACTCTCTTTAGCCAGACTTAAACTTCTGAAGTTCGAATCTGGGCTATATGCATGTTAGGCAGTTGTATTAACCTCTAAGGCACAGACACTTTCTCCCTTTGTCAGCTATATCAGGAGAGATACAAGGGGAGAAGATTTTACCTTGAATGTGCACCCTGTCAGCCCAAATATGGGAGAAAGAAATCTTCTTTCTTTTTTTTCTTTTCTTTTCTTTTTCCTGTATCAGCTCAATCCGAGCCAGTCCAAAAGCAGCAGTCACGAACTGCGAGCAGGTCATTTTGCATTTTTTTTAGTGTTGAGGCTAACACGAATAAAGAGAAGGACTGGGATAGGCTATTTCAGTTTCTTACTCTCCTCAATCCAGACCTAGTTCTTCGGAGATATTCGAACCTGGGCTATATTCATGTTAGGGCAGTTGTATTAACCTCTAGGCACAAGGTCCCCTTTCTCACTTTGTCAGCTATATCAGTAGAGAGGACAGGGGGAGAAGATTTTACCTTGAATGTGCACAACTGTCCAGCCCAAATATGGGAGAAAGAAATCTTCTTTCTTTTGTTTTCTTTTCATTTTCCTGTATCAGCTCAATCCAGAACGATACACAAGCAGCAGTCGCTAACTTCGAAATCATTCTGCATTTTTTAAAGTTACTAACAAAGAATAAAGAGAGAACTGGGATAGCTATTTCGAATTTCTTAACTCTCTTCAGCCACACTTACTCTTCTGAGATTCGAACCTGGGCTATATGCATGTTAGGCAGTTGTATTAACCTCCAGGAAACAGGCCCTTTCTCACTTTGTCAGCTATATCAGGAGAGAGATAGAGGGAGGAGATTTTATCTTGGATGTGCACCCTGTCAGCCCAAATATGGGAGAAAGAAATCTTCTTTCTTTTGTTTTCTTTTCATTTTCCTGTATCAGCTCAATCCAGAACCATACACAAGCAGCAGTCGCTAACTGCGAAATCATTCTGCATTTTTTAAAGTTACTAACAACGAATAAAGAGAGAACTGGGATAGCTATTTCGAGTTTCTTAACTCTCTTCAACCACACTTACTCTTCTCAGATTCGAACCTGGGCTATATTCATGTTAGGCAGTTGTATTAACCTCTAGGCACAGGGTCTTTCTCACTTTGTCAGCTATATCAGGAGAGAGACAGGGGGAGAAGATTTTACCTTGAATGTGCACACTGTCAGCCCAAATATGGGAGAAAGAAATCTTCTTTCTTTTCTTTTCATTTTCCTATATCAGCTCAATCCAGAAACCATCCACAAGCAGCAGTCGCTAACTGCGACATCATTTTGCATTTTTTTAGGTTGCTAACAAAGAATAAAGAGAGAACTGGGATAGCTTTTCGAGTTTCTTAACTCTCTTCAGCCAGATTTATACTTCTGAAATTCGAACCTGGGCTATATGCATGTTAGGCAGTTGTATTAACCTCCAGGCCACAGGCTCTTTCTCACTTTGTCAGCTAAATCAGGAGAGAGACAGAGGGAGGAGATTTTATCTTGAATGTGCACCCTGTCAGCCCAAATATGGGAGAAAGAAATCTTCTTTCTTTTCTTTCCTTTTCTTTTCATTTTCCTGTATCAGCTCAATCCAGAACCATCCACAAGCAGCAGTCGCAAACTGCGACATCATTTTGCATTTCTTTAAGTTGCTCTCAAAGAATAAAGAGAGAACTGGGATAGCTATTTCGAATTTCTTAACTCTCTTCAGCCACACTTACTCTTCTGAGATTCGAACCTGGGCTATATGCATGTTAGGCAGTTGTATTAACCTCCAGGGCACAGGCTCTTTCTCACTTTGTCAGCTATATCAGGAGAGAGAAAGGGGGAGAAGATTTTACCTTGAATGTGCACCCTGTCAGCCCAAATATGGGAGAAAGAAATCTTCTTTCTTTTTTTTCTTTTCTTTTCTTTTTCCTGTATCAGCTCAATCCAGGGCCATCCACAAGCAGCAGTCACCAACTGCGACATCATTTTGCATTTTTTTAGGTTGCTAACAAAGAATAAAGAGAGAACTGGGATAGCTTTTCGAGTTTCTTAACTCTCTTCAGCCAGATTTATACTTCTGAAATTCGAACCTGGGCTATATGCATGTAGGCAGTTGTATTAACCTCCAGGCACAGGCTCTTTCTCACTTTGTCAGCTAAATCAGGAGAGAGACAGAGGGAGGAGATTTTATCTTGAATGTGCACCCTGTCAGCCCAAATATGGGAGAAAGAAATCTTCTTTCTTTTCTTTCCTTTTCTTTTCATTTTCCTGTATCAGCTCAATCCAGAACCATCCACAAGCAGCAGTCGCAAACTGCGACATCATTTTGCATTTCTTTAAGTTGCTCACAAAGAATAAAGAGAGAACTGGGATAGCTATTTCGAATTTCTTAACTCTCTTCAGCACACTTACTCTTCTGAGATTCGAACCTGGGCTATATGCATGTTAGGCAGTTGTATTAACCTCTAAGGCACAAACACTTTCTCACTTTGTCAGCTATATCAGGAGAGAGACAGAGGGATGAGATTTTTTCTTGAATGTGCACCCTGTCAGCCCAAATATGGGAGAAAGAAATCTTCTTTCTTTTCTTTTCTTTTCTTTTTCCTGTATCAGCAAAATCCAGAACCATCCATAAGCAGCAGTTGCTAACTGCGACATCATTTTGCATTTTTTAAAGTTACTAACAAAGAATAAAGAGAGAACTGGGATAGCTATTTCGAGTTTCTTAACTCTCTTCAGCAACACTTACTCTTCTCAGATTCGAACCTGGGCTATATTCATTTTAGGCAGTTGTATTAACCTCTAGGCACAGGCTGTTTCTCACTTTGTCAGCTATATCAGGAGAGAGAAAGGGGGAGGAGATTTTACCTTGAATGTGCACCCTGTCAGCCCAAATAAGGGAGAAAGAAATCTTCTTTCTTTTCTTTTCTTTTCTTTTGCCTGTATCAGCTCAATCCAGAGCCATCCACAAGCAGCAATCGCCAACTGCGACATCATTTTGCATTTTTTTAGGTTGCTAACACAGAATAAAGAGAAGAACTGGGATACCTATTTCGAGTTTCTTAACTCTCCTCAGCCAGACCTATTCTTCTGAGATTCGAACCTGGATTATATGCATGCTAGGCAGTTGTATTAACCTCTAAGGCACAGACACTTTCTCACTTTGTCAGCTGTATCAGGAGAGAGACCGGGAGGGGATTTTACCTTGAATGTGCACCCTGTCAGCGCAAATAAGGGAGAAAGAAATCTTCTTTCTTTTCTTTTCTTTTCTTTTACCTGTATCAGCTCAATCCAGAGCCATCCACAAGCAGCAATGGCCAACTGCGACATCATTTTGCATTTTTTTAGGTTGCTAACACAGAATAAAGAGAGAACTGGTATAGCTATTTCGAATTTCTTAACTCTCTTCAGCCACACTTACTCTTCTGAGATTTGAACCTGGGCTATATGCATGTTAGGCAGTAGTATTAACCTCTAGGTAACAGGCTCTTTCTCACTTTGTCAGCTATATCAGGAGAGAGACAGGGAGGAGATTGTACCTTGAATGTGAACCCTGTCAGTCCAAATATGGGAGAAAGAAATCTTCTTTCTTTTCTTTTGTTTTGCCTATATCAGCTCAATCCAGATCCATCCACAAGCAGCAGTCGCCAACTGGAACATCATTTTGCATTTTTTTAGGTTGCTAACACAGAATAAAGAGAAGAACTGGGATACCTATTTCGAATTTCTTAACTCTCCTCAGCCAGACTTATTCTTCTGAGATTCGAACCTGGATTATATGCATGCTAGGCAGTTGTATTAACCTCTAAGGCACAGACACTTTCTCACTTTGTCAGCTGTATCAGGAGAGAGACCGGGAGGGGATTTTACCTTGAATGTGCACCCTGTTAGCCCAAATATGGGAGAAAGAAATCTTCTTTCTTTTCTTTTCATTTTCCTATATCCGCTCAATCCAGAACAATCCACAAGCAGCAGTCGCTAACTGCGACATCATTTTGCATTTTTTTAGGTTGCTAACAAAGAATAAAGAGAGAATTGGGATAGCTATTACGAGTTTCTTAACTCTCTTTAGCCAGACTTATACTTCTGAAGTTCGAACCAGGGCTATATGCATGTTAGGCAGTTGTATTAACCTCCAGGCCACAGGCTCTTTCTCACTTTGTCAGCTATATCAGGAGAGAGACAGGGGAGAAGATTTTACCTTGAATGTGCACCCTGTCAGCCCAAATATGGGAGAAAGAAACCTTCTTTCTTTTCTTTTCTTTTTCCTGTATCAGCTCAATCCAGAGGCATCCACAAGCAGCAGTCGCCAACTGTGACATCATTTTGCATTTTTTAAAGTTACTAAAAAAGAATAAAGAGAGAACTGGGATAGCTATTTCGAGTTTCTTAACTCTCTTCAGCCACACTTACTCTTCTGAGATTCGAACCTGGGCTATATTCATGTTAGGCAGTTGTATTAACCTCCAGGCCACAGGCTCTTTCTCACTTTGTCAGCTAGATCAGGAGAGAGACAGAGGGAGGAGATTTTATCTTGAATGTGCACCCTGTCAGCCCAAATATGGGAGAAAGAAACCTTCTTTCTTTTCTTTTCTTTTTCCTGTATCAGCTCAATCCAGAGGCATCCACAAGCAGCAGTCGCCAACTGTGACATCATTTTGCATTTTTTAAAGTTACTAAAAAAGAATAAAGAGAGAACTGGGATAGCTATTTCGAGTTTCTTAACTCTCTTCAGCAACACTTACTCTTCTCAGATTCGAACCTGGGCTATATTCATTTTAGGCAGTTGTATTAACCTCGAGGCACAGGCTCTTTCTCACTTTGTCAGCTATAACAGGAGAGAGAAAAGGGGAGGAGATTTTACCTTGAATGTGCACCCTGTTAGCCCAAATATGGGAGAAATAAATCTTCTTTCTTTTCTTTTCTTTTCATTTTCCTGCATCAGCTCAATCCAGAGCCATCCACAAGCAGCAGTCGCTAACTGCGACATCATTTTGCATTTTTTAGGTTGCTAACAAAGAATAAAGAGAGAACTGGGATAGCTATTTCAAGTTTCTTAACTCTCCTTCAGCCAGACCTATTCTTCTGAGATTCGAACCTGGGCTATATTCATGTTAGGCAGTTGTATTAACCTCTAGGCACAGGGTCTTTCTCACTTTGTCAGCTATATCAGGAGAGAGACAGGGGGAGAAGATTTTACCTTGAATGTGCACACTGTCAGCCCAAATATGGGAGAAAGAAATCTTCTTTCTTTTCTTTTCATTTTCCTATATCAGCTCAATCCAGAACCATACACAACCAGCAGTCGCTAACTGCGAAATCATTCTGCATTTTTTTAGGTTGCTAACAAAGAATAAAGAGAGAACTGGGATAGCTTTTCGAGTTTCTTAACTCTCTTCAGCCAGATTTATACTTCTGAAATTCGAACCTGGGCTATATGCATGTTAGGCAGTTGTATTAACCTCCAGGCCACAGGCTCTTTCTCACTTTGTCAGCTAAATCAGGAGAGAGACAGAGGGAGGAGATTTTATCTTGAATGTGCACCCTTTCAGCCCAAATATGGGAGAAAGAAATCTTCTTTCTTTTCTTTCCTTTTCTTTTGTTTTGCCTATATCAGCTCAATCCAGATCCATCCACAAGCAGCAGTCGCCAACTGGAACATCATTTTGCATTTTTTTAGGTTGCTAACACAGAATAAAGAGAAGAACTGGGATACCTATTTCGAATTTCTTAACTCTCCTCAGCCAGACTTATTCTTCTGAGATTCGAACCTGGATTATATGCATGCTAGGCAGTTGTATTAACCTCTAAGGCACAGACACTTTCTCACTTTGTCAGCTGTATCAGGAGAGAGACCGGGAGGGGATTTTACCTTGAATGTGCACCCTGTTAGCCCAAATATGGGAGAAAGAAATCTTCTTTCTTTTCTTTTCATTTTCCTATATCCGCTCAATCCAGAACAATCCACAAGCAGCAGTCGCTAACTGCGCCATCATTTTGCATTTTTTTAGGTTGCTAACAAAGAATAAAGAGAGAATTGGGATAGCTATTTCGAGTTTATTAACTCTCTTTAGCCAGACTTATACTTCTGAAGTTCGAACCAGGGCTATATGCATGTTAGGCAGTTGTATTAACCTCCAGGCCACAGGCTCTTTCTCACTTTGTCAGCTATATCAGGAGAGAGACAGAGGGAGGAGATTTTATCTTGAATGTGCACCCTGTCAGCCCAAATATGGGAGAAAGAAACCTTCTTTCTTTTCTTTTCTTTTTCCTGTATCAGCTCAATCCAGAGGCATCCACAAGCAGCAGTCGCCAACTGTGATATCATTTTGAATTTTTTAAAGTTACTAAAAAAGAATAAAGAGAGAACTGGGATAGCTATTTCGAGTTTCTTAACTCTCTTCAGCCACACTTACTCTTCTGAGATTCGAACCTGGGCTATATTCATGTTAGGCAGTTGTATTAACCTCCAGGCCACAGGCTCTTTCTCACTTTGTCAGCTATATCAGGAGAGAGACAGAGGGAGGAGATTTTATCTTGAATGTGCACCCTGTCAGCCCAAATATGGGAGAAAGAAACCTTCTTTCTTTTCTTTTCTTTTTCCTGTATCATCTCAATCCAGGGCCATCCACAAGCAGCAGTCACCAACTGCGACATCATTTTGCATTTTTTTAGGTTACTAAAAAAGAATAAAGAGAGAACTGGGATAGCTATTTCGAGTTTCTTAACTCTCTTCAGCCACACTTACTCTTCTGAGATTCGAACCTGGGCTATATTCATGTTAGGCAGTTGTATTAACCTCGAGGCACAGGCTCTTTCTCACTTTGTCAGCTATAACAGGAGAGAGAAAAGGGGAGGAGATTTTACCTTGAATGTGCACCCTGTTAGCCCAAATATGGGAGAAAGAAATCTTCTTTCTTTTCTTTTCTTTTCATTTTCCTGCATCAGCTCAATCCAGAGCCATCCACAAGCAGCAGTCGCTAACTGCGAAATCATTCTGCATTTTTTAAAGTTACTAACAAAGAATAAAGAGAGAACTGGGATAGCTATTTCGAGTTTCTTAACTCTCTTCAACCACACTTACTCTTCTCAGATTCGAATCTGGGCTATATTCATGTTAGGCAGTTGTATTAACCTCTAGGCACAGGGTCTTTCTCACTTTGTCAGCTATATCAGGAAAGAGACAGGGGGAGAAGATTTTACCTTGAATGTGCACACTTTCAGCCCAAATATGGGAGAAAGAAATCTTCTTTCTTTTCTTTTCATTTTCCTATATCAGCTCAATCCATAACAATCCACAAGCAGCAGTCGCCAACTGGAACATCTTTTTGCATTTTTTAGGTTGCTAACATAGAATGAAGAGAAGAACTGAGATACCTATTTCGAATTTCTTAACTCTCCTCAGCCAGACTTATTCTTCTGAGATTCGAACCTGGATTATATGCATGCTAGGCAGTTGTATTAACCTCGAAGGCACAGACATTTTCTCACTTTGTCAGCTATCTCAGAAGAGAGACAGAAGGAGGAGATTTTATCTTGAATGTGCACCCTTTCAGCCCAAATATGGGAGAAAGAAACCTTCTTTCTTTTCTATTCATTTTCCTGTATCAGCTCAATCCAGAACCATCCACAAGCAGCAGTCGCAAACTGCGACATCATTTTGCATTTCTTTAAGTTGCTCTCAAAGAATAAAGAGAGAACTGGGATAGCTATTTCGAATTTCTTAACTCTCTTCAGCCACACTTACTCTTCTGAGATTCGAACCTGGGCTATATGCATGTTAGGCAGTTGTATTAACCTCCAGGGCACAGGCTCTTTCTCACTTTGTCAGCTATATCAGGAGAGATACAGTGGGAGAAGATTTTACCTTGAATGTGCACCCTGTCAGCCCAAATATGGGAGAAAGAAATCTTCTTTCTTTTTTTTCTTTTCTTTTCTTTTTCCTGTATCAGCTCAATCCAGAGCCATCCACAAGCAGCAGTCACGAACTTTGACATCATTTTGCATTTTTTTAGGTTGCTAACAAAGAATAAAGAGAGAACTGGGATAGCTTTTCGAGTTTCTTAACTCTCTTCAGCCAGATTTATACTTCTGAATTTCGAACCTGGGCTATATGCATGTTAGGCAGTTGTATTAACCTCCAGGCCACAGGCTCTTTCTCACTCTGTCAGCTAAATCAGGAGAGAGACAGAGGGTGGAGATTTTATCTTGAATGTGCACCCTTTCAGCCCAAATATGGGAGAAAGAAATCTTCTTTCTTTTCTTTCCTTTTCTTTTCATTTTCCTGTATCAGCTCAATCCAGAACCATCCACAAGCAGCAGTCGCAAACTGCGACATCATTTTGCATTTCTTTAAGTTGCTCACAAAGAATAAAGAGAGAACTGGGATAGCTATTTCGAATTTCTTAACTCTCTTCAGCACACTTACTCTTCTGAGATTCGAACCTGGGCTATATGCATGTTAGGCAGTTGTATTAACCTCTAAGGCACAAACACTTTCTCACTTTGTCAGCTATATCAGGAGAGAGACAGAGGGACGAGATTTTTTCTTGAATGTGCACCCTGTCAGCCCAAATATGGGAGAAAGAAATCTTCTTTCTTTTCTTTTCTTTTCTTTTTCCTGTATCAGCAAAATCCAGAACCATCCATAAGCAGCAGTGGCTAACTGCGACATCATTTTGCATTTTTTAAAGTTACTAACAAGGAATAAAGAGAGAACTGGGATAGCTATTTCGAGTTTCTTAACTCTCTTCAGCAACACTTACTCTTCTCAGATTCGAACCTGGGCTATATTCATTTTAGGCAGTTGTATTAACCTCTAGGCACAGGCTGTTTCTCACTTTGTCAGCTATATCAGGAGAGAGAAAGGGGGAGGAGATTTTACCTTGAATGTGCGCCCTGTCAGCCCAAATAAGGGAGAAAGAAATCTTCTTTCTTTTCTTTTCTTTTCTTTTGCCTGTATCAGCTCAATCCAGAGCCATCCACAAGCAGCATGCGCCAACTGCGACATCATTTTGCATTTTTTAAAGTTACTAACAAAGAATAAAGAGAGAACTGGGATAGCTATTTCGAGTTTATTAACTCTCTTCAGCCACACTTACTCTTCTGAGATTCGAACCTGGATTATATGCATGCTAGGCAGTTGTATTAACCTCTAAGGCACAGACACTTTCTCACTTTGTCAGCTGTATCAGGAGAGAGACCGGGAGGGGATTTTACCTTGAATGTGCACCCTGTCAGCCCAAATATGAGAGAAAGAAATCTTCTTTCTTTACTTTTCTTTTCTTTTGCCTGTATCAGCTCAATCCAGAGACATCCACAAGCAGCAGTCGCCAACTGGAACATCATTTTGCATTTTTTAAAGTTACTAACAAAGAATAAAGAGAGAACTGGTATAGCTATTTCGAATTTCTTAACTCTCTTCAGCCACACTTACTCTTCTGAGATTTGAACCTGGGCTATATGCATGTTAGGCAGTAGTATTAACCTCTAGGTAACAGGCTCATTCTCACTTTGTCAGCTATATCAGGAGAGAGACAGGGAGGAGATTGTACCTTGAATGTGAACCCTGTCAGTCCAAATATGGGAGAAAGAAATCTTCTTTCTTTTCTTTTGTTTTGCCTATATCAGCTCAATCCAGATCCATCCACAAGCAGCAGTCGCCAACTGGAACATCATTTTGCATTTTTTTAGGTTGCTAACACAGAATAAAGAGAAGAACTGGGATACCTATTTCGAATTTCTTAACTCTCCTCAGCCAGACTTATTCTTCTGAGATTCGAACCTGGATTATATGCATGCTAGTCAGTTGTATTAACCTCTAAGGCACAGACACTTTCTCACTTTGTCAGCTGAATCAGGAGAGAGACCGGGAGGGGATTTTACCTTGAATGTGCACCCTGTTAGCCCAAATATGGGAGAAAGAAATCTTCTTTTTTTTCTTTTCATTTTCCTATATCCGCTCAATCCAGAACAATCCACAAGCAGCAGTCGCTAACTGCGACATCATTTTGCATTTTTTTAGGTTGCTAACAAAGAATAAAGAGCGAATTGGGATAGCTATTTCAAGTTTCTTAACTCTCTTTAGCCAGACTTATACTTCTGAAGTTCGAACCAGGGCTATATGCATGTTAGGCAGTTGTATTAACCTCCAGGCCACAGGCTCTTTCTCACTTTGTCAGCTATATCAGGAGAGAGACGGGGAGAAGATTTTACCTTGAATATGCACCCTGTCAGCCCAAATATGGGAGAAAGAAATCTTCTTTCTTTTCTTTTCTTTTTCCTGTATCAGCTCAATCCAGGGACATCCACAAGCAGCAGTCACCAACTGCGACATCATTTTGCATTTTTTTAGGTTGCTAACAAAGTATAAAGAGAGAACTGGGATAGCTTTTCAGGGGGGAGGGGGGTTCCCTTAATTAACTCCTTTAGCCAGACTATACTTCTGATGTTCGAAACCATGGCTATATGCATGTTCGGCAGTGTATTAACCTCCAGCCACAGGCTCTTTCTCACTTGTCACTATATCAGGAGAGAGACAGGGGGAGAATATTTTACCTGAATGTGCCACCCTGTCAGCCCAAATAGGGGAGAAAGAACCTCTTTCTTTTCTTTTCTTTTTTCCTTTATCAGCTCATCCAGAGCATACACAAGCACAGTCGCCAACTGTGACATCATTGTTGCATTTTTAAAGTCTAAAAGAATAAAGAAAACTGGATAGCTATTTCGAGTTTCTTACCTCTCGTTCAGCACACTTACTCTTCTGAGGTTCCGAACCTGGCTATATTCATGTTAGGCATTTGTATTAACCTCTAAGGGCACAGACACTTTCTCACTTTGCAGCTATATCAGGAGAGAGAAAGGGGGAGAAGATTTTACCTTGAATGTGCACCCTGTCAGCCCAAATATGGGAGAAAGAAATCTTCTTTCTTTTCTTTTCTTTTTCCTGTATCAGCTCAATCCAGAGGCATCCACAAGCAGCAGTCGCCAACTGCGACATCATTTTGCATTTTTTAAAGTTACTAACAAAGAATAAAGAGAGAACTGGGATAGCTATTTCGAGTTTCTTAACTCTCTTCAGCCACACTTACTCTTCTCAGATTCGAACCTGGGCTATATTCATGTTAGGCAGTTGTATTAACCTCTAGGCACAGGCTCTTTCTCACTTTGTCAGCTATATCAGGAGAGAGACAGAGGGAGGAGATTTTATCTTGAATGTGCACCCTGTCAGCCCAAATATGGGAGAAAGAAACCTTCTTTCTTTTCTTTTTCCTGTATCAGCTCAATCCAGAGGCATCCACAAGCAGCAGTCGCCAACTGTGACATCATTTTGCATTTTTTAAAGTGACTAAAAAAGAATAAAGAGAGAACTTGGATAGCTATTTCGAGTTTCTTAACTCTCTTCAGCAACACTTACTCTTCTCAGATTCGAACCTGGGCTATATTCATTTTAGGCAGTTGTATTAACCTCTAGGCACAGGCTGTTTCTCACTTTGTCAGCTATATCAGGAGAGAGAAAGGGGGAGGAGATTTTACCTTGAATGTGCACCCTGTCAGCCCAAATAAGGGAGAAAGAAATCTTCTTTCTTTTCTTTTCTTTTCTTTTGCCTGTATCAGCTCAATCCAGAGCCATCCACAAGCAGCAATCGCCAACTGCGACATCATTTTGCATTTTTTTAGGTTGCTAACACAGAATAAAGAGAAGAACTGGGATACCTATTTCGAGTTTCTTAACTCTCCTCAGCCAGACCTAATCTTCTGAGATTCGAACCTGGATTATATGCATGCTAGGCAGTTGTATTAACCTCTAAGGCACAGACACTTTCTCACTTTGTCAGCTGTATCAGGAGAGAGACCGGGAGGGGATTTTACCTTGAATGTGCACCCTGTCAGCCCAAATATGAGAGAAAGAAATCTTCTTTCTTTCCTTTTTTTTTCTTTTGCCTGTATCAGCTCAATCCAGAGACATCCACAAGCAGCAGTCGCCAACTGGAACATCATTTTGCATTTTTTAAAGTTACTAACAAAGAATAAAGAGAGAACTGGTATAGCTATTTCGAATTTCTTAACTCTCTTCAGCCACACTTACTCTTCTGAGATTTGAACCTGGGCTATATGCATGTTAGGCAGTAGTATTAACCTCTAGGTAACAGGCTCTTTCTCACTTTGTCAGCTATATCAGGAGAGAGACAGGGAGGAGATTGTACCTTGAATGTGAACCCTGTCAGTCCAAATATGGGAGAAAGAAATCTTCTTCCTTTTCTTTTGTTTTGCCTATATCAGCTCAATCCAGAGCCATCCACAAGCAGCAGTCGCCAACTGGAACATCATTTTGCATTTTTTTAGTTTGCTAACACAGAATAAAGAGAAGAACTGGGATACCTATTTCAAATTTCTTAACTCTCCTCAGCCAGACTTATTCTTCTGAGATTCGAACCTGGATTATATGCATGCTAGGCAGTTGTATTAACCTCTAAGGCACAGACACTTTCTCACTTTGTCAGCTGTATCAGGAGAGAGACCGGGAGGGGATTTTACCTTGAATGTGCACCCTGTTAGCCCAAATATGGGAGAAAGAAATCTTCTTTCTTTTCTTTTCATTTTCCTATATCCGCTCAATCCAGAACAATCCACAAGCAGCAGTCGCTAACTGCGACATCATTTTGCATTTTTTTAGGTTGCTAACAAAGAATAAAGAGAGAATTGGGATAGCTATTTCGAGTTTCTTAACTCTCTTTAGCCAGACTTATACTTCTGAAGTTCGAACCAGGGCTATATGCATGTTAGGCAGTTGTATTAACCTCCAGGCCACAGGCTCTTTCTCACTTTGTCAGCTATATCAGGAGAGAGACGGGGAGAAGATTTTACCTTGAATGTGCACCCTGTCAGCCCAAATATGGGAGAAAGAAATCTTCTTTCTTTTCTTTTCTTTTTCCTGTATCAGCTCAATCCAGGGCCATCCACAAGCAGCAGTCACCAACTGCGACATCATTTTGCATTTTTTTAGGTTGCTAACAAAGTATAAAGAGAGAACTGGGATAGCTTTTCGAGTTTCTTAACTCTCTTTAGCCAGACTTATACTTCTGATGTTCGAACCAGGGCTATATGCATGTTAGGCAGTTGTATTAACCTCCAGGCCACAGGCTCTTTCTCACTTTGTCAACTATATCAGGAGAGAGAAAGGGGGAGAAGATTTTACCTTGAATGTGCACCCTGTCAGCCCAAATATGGGAGAAAGAAATCTTCTTTCTTTTCTTTTCTTTTGCCTGTATCAGCTCAATCCAGAGCCATCCACAAGCAGCAGTTTCCAACTGCGACATCATTTTGCATTTTTTATGGTTGCTAAAAAGAATAAAGAGACAACTGGGATAGCTATTTCGAGTTTCTTAACTCTCTTCAGCCAGACTTACTCTTCTGAGATTCGAACCTGGGCTATATGCATGTTAGGCAGTTGTATTAACCTCCAGGCCACAGGCTCTTTCTCACTTTGTCAGCTATATCAGGAGAGAGACAGGGAGGAGATTTTATCTTGAATGTGCACCCTGTCAGCCCAAATATGGGAGAAAGAAACCTTCTTTCTTTTCTTTTCTTTTTCCTGTATCAGCTCAATCCAGAGGCATCCACAAGCAGCAGTCGCCAACTGTGACATCATTTTGCATTTTTTAAAGTTACTAAAAAAGAATAAAGAGAGAACTGGGATAGCTATTTCGAGTTTCTTAACTCTCTTCAGCAACACTTACTCTTCTCAGATTCGAACCTGGGCTATATTCATTTTAGGCAGTTGTATTAACCTCTAGGCACAGGCTGTTTCTCACTTTGTCAGCTATATCAGGAGAGAGAAAGGGGGAGGAGATTTTACCTTGAATGTGCACCCTGTCAGCCCAAATAAGGGAGAAAGAAATCTTCTTTCTTTTCTTTTCTTTTCTTTTGCCTGTATCAGCTCAATCCAGAGCCATCCACAAGCAGCAATCGCCAACTGCGACATCATTTTGCATTTTTTTAGGTTGCTAACACAGAATAAAGAGAAGAACTGGGATACCTATTTCGAGTTTCTTAACTCTCCTCAGCCAGACCTATTCTTCTGAGATTCGAACCTGGATTATATGCATGCTAGGCAGTTGTATTAACCTCTAAGGCACAGACACTTTCTCACTTTGTCAGCTGTATCAGGAGAGAGACCGGGAGGGGATTTTACCTTGAATGTGCACCCTGTCAGCCCAAATATGAGAGAAAGAAATCTTCTTTCTTTCCTTTTCTTTTCTTTTGCCTGTATCAGCTCAATCCAGAGACATCCACAAGCAGCAGTCGCCAACTGGAACATCATTTTGCATTTTTTAAAGTTACTAACAAAGAATAAAGAGAGAACTGGTATAGCTATTTCGAATTTCTTAACTCTCTTCAGCCACACTTACTCTTCTGAGATTTGAACCTGGGCTATATGCATGTTAGGCAGTAGTATTAACCTCTAGGTAACAGGCTCTTTCTCACTTTGTCAGCTATATCAGGAGAGAGACAGGGAGGAGATTGTACCTTGAATGTGAACCCTGTCAGTCCAAATATGGGAGAAAGAAATCTTCTTTCTTTTCTTTTGTTTTGCCTATATCAGCTCAATCCAGATCCATCCACAAGCAGCAGTCGCCAACTGGAACATCATTTTGCATTTTTTTAGGTTGCTAACACAGAATAAAGAGAAGAACTGGGATACCTATTTCGAATTTCTTAACTCTCCTCAGCCAGACTTATACTTCTGAAGTTCGAACCAGGGCTATATGCATGTTAGGCAGTTGTATTAACCTCCAGGCACAGGCTCTTTCTCACTTTGTCAGCTATATCAGGAGAGAGACGGGGAGAAGATTTTACCTTGAATGTGCACCCTGTCAGCCCAAATATGGGAGAAAGAAATCTTCTTTCTTTTCTTTTCTTTTTCCTGTATCAGCTCAATCCAGGGCCAATCCACAAGCAGCAGTCACCAACTGCGACATCATTTTGCATTTTTTTAGGTTGCTAACAAAGTATAAAGAGAGAACTGGGATAGCTTTTCGAGTTTCTTAACTCTCTTTAGCCAGACTTATACTTCTGATGTTCGAACCAGGGCTATATGCATGTTAGGCAGTTGTATTAACCTCCAGGCCACAGGCTCTTTCTCACTTTGTCAACTATATCAGGAGAGAGACAGGGGGAGAAGATTTTACCTTGAATGTGCACCCTGTCAGCCCAAATATGGGAGAAAGAAACCTTCTTTCTTTTCTTTTCTTTTTCCTGTATCAGCTCAATCCAGAGGCATCCACAAGCAGCAGTCGCCAACTGTGACATCATTTTGCATTTTTTAAAGTTACTAAAAAAGAATAAAGAGAGAACTGGGATAGCTATTTCGAGTTTCTTAACTCTCTTCAGCCACACTTACTCTTCTGAGATTCGAACCTGGGCTATATTCATGTTAGGCAGTTGTATTAACCTCCAGGCCACAGGCTCTTTCTCACTTTGTCAGCTATATCAGGAGAGAGACAGAGGGAGGAGATTTTATCTTGAATGTGCACCCTGTCAGCCCAAATATGGGAGAAAGAAACCTTCTTTCTTTTCTTTTCTTTTTCCTGTATCAGCTCAATCCAGAGGCATCCACAAGCAGCAGTCGCCAACTGTGACATCATTTTGCATTTTTTAAAGTGACTAAAAAAGAATAAAGAGAGAACTGGGATAGCTATTTCGAGTTTCTTAACTCTCTTCAGCAACACTTACTCTTCTCAGATTCGAACCTGGGCTATATTCATTTTAGGCAGTTGTATTAACCTCGAGGCACAGGCTCTTTCTCACTTTGTCAGCTATAACAGGAGAGAGAAAAGGGGAGGAGATTTTACCTTGAATGTGCACACTGTTAGCCCAAATATGGGAGAAAGAAATCTTCTTTCTTTTCTTTTCATTTTCCTGCATTAGCTCAATCCAGAGCCATCCACAAGCAGCAGTCGCTAACTGCGACATCATTTTGCATTTTTTAAAATTACTAATAAAGAATAAAGAGACAACTGGGATAGCTATTTCGAGTTTCTTAACTCTCTTCAACCACACTTACTCTTCTCAGATTCGAACCTGGGCTATATTCATGTTAGGCAGTTGTATTAACCTCTAGCCACAGGCTCTTACTCCCTTTGTCAGCTATATCAGGAGAGAGACAGGGGGAGAAAATTTTACCTTGAATGTGCACACTGTCAGCCCAAATATGGGAGAAAGAAATCTTCTTTCTTTTCTTTTCTTTTTCCTGTATCAGCTCAATCCAGGGCCATCCACAAGCAGCAGTCACCAACTGCGACATCATTTTGCATTTCTTTAAGTTGCTCACAAAGAATAAAGAGAGAACTGGGATAGCTATTTTGAGTTTCTTAACTCTCTTCAGCCAAACTTATACTTCTGAAATTCGAACCTGGGCTATATGCATGTTAGGCAGTTGTATTAACCTCCAGGCAACAGGCTATTTTTCACTTTGTCAGCTATATCAGGAGAGAGGCAGAGGGAGGAGATGTTATCTTGAATGTGCACCCTGTCAGTCCAAATATGGAAGAAAGAAATCTTCTTTCTTTTCTTTTCATTTTCCTGTATCAGCTCAATCCAGAACCATCCACAACCAGCAGTCGCCAACTGCGACATCATTTTGCATTTTTTTAAGTTGCTCACAAAGAATAAAGAGAGAACTGGGATAGCTATTTTGAATTTCTTAACTCTCTTCAGCCACACTTACTCTTCTGAGATTCGAACCTGGGCTATATTCATGTTAGGCAGTTGTATTAACCTCGAGGCACAGGCTCTTTCTCACTTTGTCAGCTATATCAGGAGAGAGAAAGGGGGAGGAGATTTTACCTTGAATGTGCACCCTGTTAGCCCAAATATGGGAGAAAGAAATCATCTTTCTTTTCTTTTCTTTACATTTTCCTGTATCAGTTCAATCCAGAGCCATCCATAAGCAGCAGTCGCTAACTGCGACATCATTTTGCATTTTTTAAAGTTACTAACAAAGAATAAAGAGAGAACTGGGAAAGCTATTTCGAGTTTCTTAACTCTCTTCAGCCACACTTACTCTTCTGAGATTCGAACCTGGGCTATATTCATGTTAGGCAGTTGTATTAACCTCCAGGCCACAGGCTCTTTCTCACTTTGTCAGCTATATCAGGAGAGAGACAGAGGGAGGAGATTTTATCTTGAATGTGCACCCTGTCAGCCCAAATATGGGAGAAAGAAACCTTCTTTCTTTTCTTTTCTTTTTCCTGTATCAGCTCAATCCAGAGGCATCCACAAGCAGCAGTCGCCAACTGTGACATCATTTTGCATTTTTTAAAGTTACTAAAAAAGTATAAAGAGAGAACTGGGATAGCTATTTCGAGTTTCTTAACTCTCTTCAGCCACACTTACTCTTCTGAGATTCGAACCTGGGCTATATTCATGTTAGGCAGTTGTATTAACCTCGAGGCACAGGCTCTTTCTCACTTTGTCAGCTATAACAGGAGAGAGAAAAGGGGAGGAGATTTTACCTTGAATGTGCACACTGTTAGCCCAAATATGGGAGAAAGAAATCTTCTTTCTTTTCTTTTCTTTTCATTTTCCTGCATCAGCTCAATCCAGAGCCATCCACAAGCAGCAGTCGCTAACTGCGACATCATTTTGCATTTTTTAAAGTTACTAATAAAGAATAAAGAGACAACTGGGATAGCTATTTCGAGTTTCTTAACTCTCTTCAACCACACTTACTCTTCTCAGATTCGAACCTGGGCTATGTTCATGTTAGGCAGTTGTATTAACCTCTAGCCACAGGCTCTTTCTCCCTTTGTCAGCTATATCAGGAGAGAGACAGGGGGAGAAAATTTTACCTTGAATGTGCACACTGTCAGCCCAAATATGGGAGAAAGAAATCTTCTTTCTTTTCTTTTCTTTTTCCTGTATCAGCTCAATCCAGGGCCATCCACAAGCAGCAGTCACCAACTGCGACATCATTTTGCATTTCTTTAAGTTGCTCACAAAGAATAAAGAGAGAACTGGGTTAGCTAACTTTTGAGTTTCTTAACTCTCTATCAGCCAAAGCTATATTCTGAAATTCGAACCTGGGCTATATGCATGTTAGGCAGTTGTATTAACCTCCAGGCAACAGGCTATTTTTCACTTTGTCAGCTATATCAGGAGAGAGGCAGAGGGAGGAGATTTTACCTTGAATGTGCACCCTGTCAGCCCAAATATGGGAGAAAGAAATCTTCTTTCTTTTTTTTCTTTTCTTTTCTTTTTCCTGTATCAGCTCAATCCAGAGCCATCCACAAGCAGGAGTCACGAACTGCGACATCATTTTGCATTTTTTAAAGTTTCTCACAAAGAATAAAGAGAGAACTGGGATAGCTATTTCGAGTTTATTAACTCTCTTCAACCACACTTACTCTTCTCAGATTCGAACCTGGGCTATATTCATGTTAGGCAGTTGTATTAACCTCTAGGCACAGGCCCTTTCTCACTTTGTCAGCTATATCAGGAGAGAGACAGGGGGAGAAGATTTTACCTTGAATGTGCCCCCTGTCAGCCCAAATATGGGAGAAAGAAATCTTCTTTCTTTTCTTTTCATTTTCCTATATCAGCTCAATCCAGAACAATCCACAAGCAGTAGTCGCTAACTGCGACATCATTTTGCATTTTTTTAGGTTGCTAACAAAGAATAAAGAGAGAACTGGGATAGCTATTTCAAGTTTCTTAACTCTCTTTAGCCAGACTTAAACTTCTGAAGTTCGAACCTGGGCTATATGCATGTTAGGCAGTTGTATTAACCTCCAAGGCACAGGCTCTTTCTCACTTTGTCAGCTATATCAGGAGAGATACAGGGGAGAAGATTTTACCTTGAATGTGCACCCTGTCAGCCCAAATATGGGAGAAAGAAATCTTCTTTCTTTTTTTTCTTTTCTTTTCTTTTTCCTGTATCAGCTCAATCCAGAGCCATCCACAAGCAGCAGTCGCGAACTGCGACATCATTTTGCATTTTTTTAGGTTGCTAACAAAGAATAAAGAGAGAACTGGGATAGCTATTTCGAATTTCTTAACTCTCTTCAGCCACACTTATTCTTCTGAGATTCGAACCTGGGCTATATGCATGTTAGGCAGTTGTATTAACCTCCAGGGCACAGGTTCTTTCTCACTTTGTCAGCTATATCAGGAGAGAGACAGAGGGAGGAGATTTTTTCTTGAATGTGCACCCTGTCAGCCCAAATATGGGAGAAAGAAATCTTCTTTCTTTTGTTTTCTTTTCATTTTCCTGTATCAGCTCAATCCAGAACCATACACAAGCAGCAGTCGCTAACTGCGAAATCATTCTGCATTTTTTAAAGTTACTAACAAAGAATAAAGAGAGAACTGGGATAGCTATTTCGAGTTTCTTAACTCTCTTCAACCACACTTACTCTTCTCAGATTCGAACCTGGGCTATATGCATGTTAGGCAGTTGTATTAACCTCCAGGGCACAGGCTCTTTCTCACTTTGTCAGCTATATCAGGAGAGAGACAGGGGGAGAACATTTTACCTTGAATGTGCACCCTGTCAGCCCAAATATGGGAGAAAGAAATCTTCTTTCTTTTCTTTCCTTTTCTTTTCATTTTCCTGTATCAGCTCAATCCAGAACCATCCACAAGCAGCAGTCGCAAACTGCGACATCATTTTGCATTTTTTTAGGTTGCTAACAAAGAATAAAGAGAGAACTGGGATAGCTTTTCGAGTTTCTTAACTCTCTTCAGCCAGATTTATACTTCTGAAATTCGAACCTGGGCTATATGCATGTTAGGCAGTTGTATTAACCTCCAAGCCACAGGCTCTTTCTCACTTTGTCAGCTAAATTAGGAGAGAGACAGAGGGAGGAGATTTTATCTTGAATGTGCACCCTGTCAGGCCAAATATGGGAGAAAGAAATCTTCTTTCTTTTCTTTCCTTTTCTTTTCATTTTCCTGTATCAGCTCAATCCAGAACCATCCACAAGCAGCAGTCGCAAACTGCGACATCATTTTGCATTTCTTTAAGTTGCTCACAAAGAATAAAGAGAGAACTGGGATAGCTATTTCGAATTTCTT
This sequence comes from Crotalus tigris, assembly GCF_016545835.1. NCBI lineage: Eukaryota > Metazoa > Chordata > Lepidosauria > Squamata > Viperidae > Crotalus > Crotalus tigris. The sequence goes on from NW_024100306.1 coordinate 25,048, forward strand.
AACTCTCTTCAGCACACTTACTCTTCTGAGATTCGAACCTGGGCTATATGCATGTTAGGCAGTTGTATTAACCTGTAAGGCACAAACACTTTCTCACTTTGTCAGCTATATCAGGAGAGAGACAGAGGGACGAGATTTTTTGTTGAATGTACACCCTGTCAGCCCAAATATGGGAGAAAGAAATCTTCTTTCTTTTCTTTTCTTTTCTTTTTCCTGTATCAGCAAAATCCAGAACCATCCATAAGCAGCAGTTGCTAACTGTGACATCATTTTGCATTTTTTAAAGTTACTAACAAAGAATAAAGAGAGAACTGGGATAGCTATTTCGAGTTTCTTAACTCTCTTCAGCAACACTTACTCTTCTCAGATTCGAACCTGGGCTATATTCATTTTAGGCAGTTGTATTAACCTCTAGGCACAGGCTGTTTCTCACTTTGTCAGCTATATCAGGAGAGAGAAAGGGGGAGGAGATTTTACCTTGAATGTGCACCCTGTCAGCCCAAATATGGGAGAAAGAAATCTTCTTTCTTTTCTTTTCTTTTCTTTTCTTTTGCCTGTATCAGCTCAATCCAGAGCCATCCACAAGCAGCAATCGCCAACTGCGACATCATTTTGCATTTTTTTAGGTTGCTAACACAGAATAAAGAGAAGAACTGGGATACCTATTTCGAGTTTCTTAACTCTCCTCAGCCAGACCTATTCTTCTGAGATTCGAACCGGGATTATATGCATGCTAGGCAGTTGTATTAACCTCTAAGGCACAAACACTTTCTCACTTTGTCAGCTATATCAGGAGAGAGACAGAGGGACGTGATTTTTTCTTGAATGTGCACCCTGTCAGCCCAAATATGGGAGAAAGAAACCTTCTTTCTTTTCTTTTCTTTTTCCTGTATCAGCTCAATCCAGAGGCATCCACAAGCAGCAGTCGCCAACTGTGACATCATTTTGCATTTTTTAAAGTTACTAAAAAAGAATAAAGAGAGAACTGGGATAACTATTTCGAGTTTCTTAACTCTCTTCAGCCACACTTACTCTTCTGAGATTCGAACCTGGGCTATATTCATGTTAGGCAGTTGTATTAACCTCCAGGCCACAGGCTCTTTCTCACTTTGTCAGCTATATCAGGAGAGAGACAAGGGGAGGACATTTTATCTTGAATGTGCACCCTGTCAGCCCAAATATGGGAGAAAGAAATTTTCTTTCTTTTATTTTCTTTTCATTTTCCTGTATCAGCTCAATCCAGAGCCATCCACAAGCAGCAGTCGCCAACTGGAACATCATTTTGCATTTTTTAAAGTTACTAACAAAGAATAAAGAGAGAACTGGGATAGCTATTTCGAGTTTATTAACTCTCTTCAACCACACTTACTCTTCTCAGATTCGAACCTGGGCTATATTCATGTTAGGCAGTTGTATTAACCTCTAGGCACAGGCCCTTTCTCACTTTGTCAGCTATATCAGGAGAGAGACAGGGGGAGAAGATTTTACCTTGAATGTGCACACTGTCAGCACAAATATGGGAGAAAGAAATCTTCTTTCTTTTCTTTTCATTTTCCTATATCAGCTCAATCCAAAACAATCCACAAGCAGCAGTCGCTAACTGCGACATCATTTTGCATTTTTTTAGGTTGCTAACAAAGAATAAAGAGAGAACTGGGATAGCTATTTCAAGTTTCTTAACTCTCTTTAGCCAGACTTAAACTTCTGAAGTTCGAATCTGGGCTATATGCATGTTAGGCAGTTGTATTAACCTCTAAGGCACAGACACTTTCTCACTTTGTCAGCTATATCAGGAGAGATACAAGGGGAGAAGATTTTACCTTGAATGTGCACCCTGTCAGCCCAAATATGGGAGAAAGAAATCTTCTTTCTTTTCTTTTCTTTTCTTTTTCCTGTATCAGCAAAATCCAGAACCATCCATAAGCAGCAGTTGCTAACTGCGACATCATTTTGCATTTTTTTAGGTTGCTAACAAAGAATAAAGAGAGAACTGGGATAGCTATTTCATGTTTCTTAACTCTCTTTAGCCAGACTTATACTTCTGAAGTTCGAACCAGGGCTATATGCATGTTAGGCAGTTGTATTAACCTCCAGGCCACAGGCTCTTTCTCACTTTGTCAGCTATATCAGGAGAGAGACGGGGAGAAGATTTTACCTTGAATGTGCACCCTGTCAGCCCAAATATGGGAGAAAGAAATCTTCTTTCTTTTCTTTTCTTTTTCCTGTATCAGCTCAATCCAGGGCCATCCACAAGCAGCAGTCACCAACTGCGACATCATTTTGCATTTTTTTAGGTTGCTAACAAAGTATAAAGAGAGAACTGGGATAGCTTTTCGAGTTTCTTAACTCTCTTTAGCCAGACTTATACTTCTGATGTTCGAACCAGGGCTATATGCATGTTAGGCAGTTGTATTAACCTCCAGGCCACAGGCTCTTTCTCACTTTGTCAACTATATCAGGAGAGAGAAAGGGGGAGAAGATTTTACCTTGAATGTGCACCCTGTCAGCCCAAATATGGGAGAAAGAAACCTTCTTTCTTTTCTTTTCTTTTTCCTGTATCAGCTCAATCCAGAGGCATCCACAAGCAGCAGTCGCCAACTGTGACATCATTTTGCATTTTTTTAAAGTTACTAAAAAAGAATAAAGAGAGAACTGGGATAGCTATTTCGAGTTTCTTAACTCTCTTCAGCCACACTTACTCTTCTGAGATTCGAACCTGGGCTATATTCATGTTAGGCAGTTGTATTAACCTCCAGGCCACAGGCTCTTTCTCACTTTGTCAGCTATATCAGGAGAGAGACAGAGGGAGGAGATTTTATCTTGAATGTGCACCCTGTCAGCCCAAATATGGGAGAAAGAAACCTTCTTTCTTTTCTTTTTCCTGTATCAGCTCAATCCAGAGGCATCCACAAGCAGCAGTCGCCAACTGTGAGATCATTTTGCATTTTTTAAAGTGACTAAAAAAGAATAAAGAGAGAACTGGGATAGCTATTTCGAGTTTCTTAACTCTCTTCAGCAACACTTACTCTTCTCAGATTCGAACCTGGGCTATATTCATTTTAGGCAGTTGTATTAACCTCTAGGCACAGGCTCTTTCTCACTTTGTCAGCTATATCAGGAGAGAGAAAGGGGGAGAGATTTTACCTTGAATGTGCACCCTGTCAGCCCAAATATGGGAGAAAGAAATCTTCTTTCTTTTCTTTTCTTTTCTTTTGCCTGTATCAGCTCAATCCAGAGCCATCCACAAGCAGCAATCGCCAACTGCGACATCATTTTGCATTTTTTTAGGTTGCTAACACAGAATAAAGAGAAGAACTGGGATACCTATTTCGAGTTTCTTAACTCTCTTCAGCCAGATTTATACTTCTGAAATTCGAACCTGGGCTATATGCATGTTAGGCAGTTGTACTAACCTCCAGGCCACAGGCTCTTTCTCACTTTGTCAGCTAAATCAGGAGAGAGACAGAGGGAGGAGATTTTATCTTGAATGTGCACCCTGTCAGCCCAAATATGGGAGAAAGAAAGCTTCTTTCTTTTCTTTCCTTTTCTTTTCATTTTCCTGTATCATCTCAATCCAGAACCATCCACAAGCAGCAGTCGCTAACTGCGACATCATTTTGCATTTCTTTAAGATGCTCACAAAGAATAAAGAGAGAACTGGGATAGCTATTTCGAATTTCTTAACTCTCTTCAGCACACTTACTCTTCTGAGATTCGAACCTGGGCTATATGCATGTTAGGCAGTTGTATTAACCTCTAAGGCACAAACACTTTCTCACTTTGTCAACTATATCAGGAGAGAGACAGAGGGACGAGATTTTTTCTTGAATGTGCACCCTGTCAGCCCAAATATGGGAGAAAGAAATCTTCTTTCTTTTCTTTTCTTTTCTTTTTCCTGTATCAGCAAAATCCAGAACCATCCATAAGCAGCAGTTGCTAACTGCGACATCATTTTGCATTTTTTAAAGTTACTAACAAGGAATAAAGAGAGAACTGGGATAGCTATTTCGAGTTTCTTAACTCTCTTCAGCAACACTTACTCTTCTCAGATTCGAACCTGGGCTATATTCATTTTAGGCAGTTGTATTAACCTCTAGGCACAGGCTGTTTCTCACTTTGTCAGCTATATCAGGAGAGAGAAAGGGGGAGGAGATTTTACCTTGAATGTGCACCCTGTCAGCCCAAATATGGGAGAAAGAAATCTTCTTTCTTTTCTTTTCTTTTGCCTGTATCAGCTCAATCCAGAGCCATCCACAAGCAGCAATCGCCAACTGCGACATCATTTTGCATTTTTTTAGGTTGCTAACACAGAATAAAGAGAAGAACTGGGATACCTATTTCGAGTTTCTTAACTCTCCTCAGCCAGACCTATTCTTCTGAGATTCGAACCTGGATTATATGCATGCTAGGCAGTTGTATTAACCTCTAAGGCACAAACACTTTCTCACTTTGTCAGCTATATCAGGAGAGAGACAGAGGGACGAGATTTTTTCTTGAATGTGCACCCTGTCAGCCCAAATATGGGAGAAAGAAATCTTCTTTCTTTTCTTTTCTTTTCTTTTTCCTGTATCAGCAAAATCCAGAACCATCCATAAGCAGCACTCGCTAACTGCGACATCATTTTGCATTTTTTTAGGTTGCTAAAAAAGAATAAAGAGAGAACTGGGATAGCTATTTCAAGTTTCTTAACTCTCTTTAGCCAGACTTAAACTTCTGAAGTTCGAACCTGGGCTATATGCATGTTAGGCAGTTGTATTAACCTCCAGGGCACAGGCTCTTTCTCACTTTGTCAGCTATATCAGGAGAGATACAGGGGGAGGAGATTTTACCTTGAATGTGCACCCTGTCAGCCCAAATATGGGAGAAAGAAATCTTCTTTCTTTTTTTTCTTTTCTTTTCTTTTTCCTGTATCAGCTCAATCCAGAGCCATCCACAAGCAGCAGTCACGAACTGCGACATCATTTTGCATTTTTTTAGGTTGCTAACAAAGAATAAAGAGAGAACTGGGATAGCTATTTCAAGTTTCTTAACTCTCTTTAGCCAGACTTACACTTCTGAAGTTCGAACCTGGGCTATATGCATGTTAGGTAGTTGTATTAACCTCCAGGGCACAGGTTCTTTCTCACTTTGTCAGCTATATCAGGAGAGAGACAGAGGGAGGAGATTTTTTCTTGAATGTGCACCCTGTCAGCCCAAATATGGGAGAAAGAAATCTTCTTTCTTTTGTTTTCTTTTCATTTTCCTGTATCAGCTCAATCCAGAACCATCCACAACCAGCGGTCGCCAACTGCGACATCATTTTGCATTTTTTTAAGTTGCTCACAAAGAATAAAGAGACAACTGGGATAGCTATTTTGAATTTCTTAACTCTCTTCAGCCACACTTACTCTTCTGAGATTCGAACCTGGGCTATATTCATGTTAGGCAGTTGTATTAACCTCGAGGCACAGGCTCTTTCTCACTTTGTCAGCTATATCAGGAGAGAGAAAGGGGGAGGAGATTTTAGCTTGAATGTGCACCCTGTTAGCCCAAATATGGAAGAAAGAAATCTTCTTTCTTTTCTTTTCTTTTTCCTGTATCAGCTCAATCCAGGGCCATCCACAAGCAGCAGTCACCAACTGCGACATCATTTTGCATTTTTTTAGGTTGCTAACAAAGAATAAAGAGAGAACTGGGATAGCTTTTCGAGTTTCTTAACTCTCTTCAGCCAGATTTATACTTATGAAATTTGAACCTGGGTTATATGCATGTTAGGCAGTTGTATTAACCTCTAAGCCACAGGCTCTTTCTCCCTTTGTCAGCTATATCAGGAGAGAGAAAGGGGGAGGAGATTTTACCTTGAATGTGCACCCTGTTAGCCCAAATATGGGAGAAAGAAATCATCTTTCTTTTCTTTTCTTTTCATTTTCCTGTATCAGCTCAATCCAGAGCCATCCACAAGCAGCAGTCGCTAACTGCGACATCATTTTGCATTTTTTAAAGTTACTAACAAAGAATAAAGAGAGAACTGGGATAGCTATTTCGAGTTTCTTAACTCTCTTCAACCACACTTACTCTTCTCAGATTCGAACCTGGGCTATATTCATGTTAGGCAGTTGTATTAACCTCTAGGCACAGGCCCTTTCTCACTTTGTCAGCTAGATCAGGAGAGAGACAGGGGGAGAAGATTTTACCTTGAATGTGCACACTGTCAGCCCAAATATAGGAGAAAGAAATCTTCTTTCTTTTCTTTTCATTTTCCTGTATCAGCTCAATCCAGAACCATCCACAAGCAGCAGTCGCTAACTGCGACATCATTTTGCATTTTTTTAGGTTGCTAACAAAGAATAAAGAGAGAACTGGGATAGCTATTTCGAGTTTCTTAACTCTCTTTAGCCAGACTTATACTTCTGAAGTTTGAACCTGGGATATATGCATGTTACGCAGTTGTATTAACCTCCAGGCCACAGGCTCGTTCTCACTTTGTCAGCTATATCAGGAGAGAGACAGAGGGAGGAGATTTTATCTTGAATGTGCACCCTGTCACCCCAAATATGGGAGAAAGAAATCTTTCTTTTGTTTTCTTTTCATTTTCCTGTATCAGCTCAATCCAGCGCCATCCACAAGCAGCAGTCGCTAACTGCGAAATCATTCTGCATTTTTTAAAGTTACTAACAAAGAATAAAGAGAGAACTGGGATCGCAATTTCGAGTTTCTTAACTCTCTTCAGCCAGACTTACTCTTCTGAGATTTGAACCTGGGCTATATGCATGTTAGGCAGTTGTATTAACCTCCAGGCCACAGGCTCTTTCTCACTTTGCAAGCTATATCAGGAGAGAGACAGGAGGAGAAGATTTTACCTTGAATGTGCACACTGTCAACCCAAATATAAGAGAAAGAAATCTTCTTTCTTTTTTTTCTTTTCTTTTTCCTGTATCAGCTCAATCCAGAGCCATCCACAAGCAGCAGTCACGAACTGCGACATCATTTTGCATTTTTTAAAGTTACTAACAAAGAATAAAGAGAGAACTGGGATAGCTATTTCGAGTTTCTTAACTCTCTTTAGCCAGACTTATACTTCTGAAATTTGAACCTGGGATATATGCATGTTACGCAGTTGTATTAACCTCCAGGCCACAGGCTCTTTCTCACTTTGTCAGCTATATCAGGAGAGAGACAGAGGGAGGAGATTTTATCTTGAATGTGCACCCTGTCACCCAAATATGGGAGAAAGAAATCTTTCTTTTGTTTTCTTTTCATTTTCCTGTATCAGCTCAATCCAGCGCCATCCACAAGCAGCAGTCGCTAACTGCGAAATCATTCTGCATTTTTTAAAGTTACTAACAAAGAATAAAGAGAGAAGTGGGATAGCTATTTCGAGTTTCTTAACTCTCTTCAGCCAGACTTACTCTTCTGAGATTTGAACCTGGGCTATATGCATGTTAGGCAGTTGTATTAACCTCCAGGCCACAGGCTCTTTCTCACTTTGCAAGCTATATCAGGAGAGAGACAGGAGGAGAAGATTTTACCTTGAATGTGCACACTGTCAGCCCAAATATGGGAGAAAGAAATCTTCTTTCTTTTCTTTTCTTTTCATTTTCCTGTATCAGCTCAATCCAGCGGCTCCCACAAGCAGCAGTCGCTAACTGCGACATCATTTTGCATTTTTTAAAGTTACTAACAAAGAATAAAGAGAGAACTGGGATAGCTATTTCGAGTTTCTTAACTCTCTTCAGCCAGACTTACTCTGCTCAGATTCGAACCTGGGCTATATTCATGTTAGGCAGTTGTATTAACCTCTAGGCACAGGCTCTTTCTCCCTTTGTCAACTATATCAGGAGAGAGACAGGGGGAGAAGATTTTACCTTGAATGTGCCCCCTGTCAGCCCAAATATGGGAGAAAGAAATCTTCTTTCTTTTCTTTTCTTTTTCCTGTATCAGCTCAATCCAGGGCCATCCAAAAGCAGCAGTCACCAACTGCGACATCATTTTCCATTTTTTAAAGTTACTAACAAAGAATAAAGAGAGAACTGGGATAGCTATTTCGAGTTTCTTAACTCTCTTTAGCCAGACTTATACTTCTGAAGTTTGAACCTGGGATATATGCATGTTACGCAGTTGTATTAACCTCCAGGCCACAGGCTCTTTCTCACTTTGTCAGCTATATCAGGAGAGAGACAGAGGGAGGAGATTTTATCTTGAATGTGCACCCTGTCACCCCAAATATGGGAGAAAGAAATCTTTCTTTTGTTTTCTTTTCATTTTCCTGTATCAGCTCAATCCAGAGCCATCCACAAGCAGCAGTTGCTAACTGTGAAATCATTCTGCATTTTTTCAAGTTACTAAAAAAGAATAAAGAGAGAAGTGGGATAGCTATTTCGAGTTTCTTAACTCTCTTCAGCCAGACTTACTCTTCTGAGATTTGAACCTGGGCTATATGCATGTTAGGCAGTTGTATTAACCTCCAGGCCACAGGCTCTTTCTCACTTTGTCAGCTATATCAGGAGAGAGACGGGGAGAAGATTTTACCTTGAATGTGCACCCTGTCAGCCCAAATATGGGAGAAAGAAATCTTCTTTCTTTTCTTTTCTTTTTCCTGTATCAGCTCAATCCAGAGGCATCCACAAGCAGCAGTCACGAACTGCGACATCATTTTGCATTTTTTTAGGTTACTAACAAAGAATAAAGAGAGAACTGGGATAGCTATTTCGAGTTTCTTAACTCTCTTCAGCCAGACTTATACTTCTGAAATTTGAACCTGGGATATATGCATGTTACGCAGTTGTATTAACCTCCAGGCCACAGGCTCTTTCTCACTTTGTCAGCTATATCAGGAGAGAGACAGAGGGAGGAGATTTTATCTTGAATGTGCACCCTGTCAGCCCAAATATGGGAGAAAGAAATCTTTCTTTTGTTTTCTTTTCATTTTCCTGTATCAGCTCAATCCAGCGCCATCCACAAGCAGCAGTCGCTAACTGCGAAATCATTCTGCATTTTTTAAAGTTACTAACAAAGAATAAAGAGAGAAGTGGGATAGCTATTTCGAGTTTCTTAACTCTCTTCAGCCAGACTTACTTCTGATATTTGAACCTGGGCTATATGCATGTTAGGCAGTTGTATTAACCTCCAGGCCACAGGCTCTTTCTCACTTTGCAAGCTATATCAGGAGAGAGACAGGAGGAGAAGATTTTACCTTGAATGTGCACACTGTCAGCCCAAATATGGGAGAAAGAAATCTTCTTTCTTTTCTTTTCTTTTCATTTTCCTGTATCAGCTCAATCCAGCGGCTCCCACAAGCAGCAGTCGCTAACTGCGACATCATTTTGCATTTTTTAAAGTTACTAACAAAGAATAAAGAGAGAACTGGGATAGCTATTTCGAGTTTCTTAACTCTCTTCAGCCAGACTTACTCTGCTCAGATTCGAACCTGGGCTATATTCATGTTAGGCAGTTGTATTAACCTCTAGGCACAGGCTCTTTCTCCCTTTGTCAACTATATCAGGAGAGAGACAGGGGGAGAAGATTTTACCTTGAATGTGCCCCCTGTAAGCCCAAATATGGGAGAAAGAAATCTTCTTTCTTTTCTTTTCTTTTTCCTGTATCAGCTCAATCCAGGGCCATCCAAAAGCAGCAGTCACCAACTGCGACATCATTTTGCATTTTTTTAGGTTGCTAACAAAGAATAAAGAGAGAACTGGGATAGCTTTTCGAGTTTCTTAACTCTCTTCAGCCAGATTTATACTTCTGAAATTCGAACCTGGTCTATATGCATGTTAGGCAGTTGTATTAACCTTAAGGCCACAGGCTCTTTCTCACTTTGTCAGCTATATCAGGAGAGAGACAGGGGGAGGAGATTTTACCTTGAGTGTGCACCCTATCAGCCCAAATTTGGGAGAAAGAAATCTTCTTTCTTTTCTTTTCTTTTCTTTTGCCTGTATCAGCTCAATCCAGAGCCATCCACAAGCAGTAGTCGCTAACTTTGACATAATTTTGCATTTTTTAGAGTTACTAAAAAAGAATAACGAAAGGACTGGGATAGCTATTTCAAGTTTTTTAACTCTCTTCAGCCAGAATTATTCTTCTGAGATTCGAACCTGGGGTATATGCATGTTAGCTAGTTGTATTAACCTGCAGGCCACAGGCTCTTTGTCACTTTGTCAGCTGTATCACGAGAGAGACGGGAGAGGAAATTTTATCTTGAATGTGCACCCTGTCAGCCCAAATATGAGAGAAATAAATCTTCTTTCTTTTCTTTTCTTTTCTTTTGCCTGTATCAGCTCAATCCAGAGCCATCCACAAGAAGAAGTCACCAAGTGTGACATCATTTTGCATTTTTTAAAGTTACTAACAAAGAATAAAGAGAGAACTGGGATTGCTATTTCGAGTTTCTTAACTCTCTTCAGGCAGACTTACTCTTCTGAGATTCGAACCTGGGCTATATGCTTGTTAGGCAGTTGTATTAACCTCCAGGCCACAGGCTGTTTCTCACTTTGTCAGCTGTATCAGGAGAGAGACGGGGGAGGAGATTTTACATTGAATGTGCACCCTATCAGCCCAAATATGGGAGAAAAAAATCTTCTTTCTTTTCTTTTCTTTTCTTTTGCCTGTATCAGCTCAATCCAGAGCCATCCACAAGAAGAAGTCGTCAACTGCAACATCATTTTGCATTTTTTTAGGTTGCTAAAAAAGAATAAAGAGAGAACTGGGATCGCTATTTCGAGTTTCTTAACTCTCTTCAGCCAGACTTACTCTTCTGAGATTCGAACCTGGGCTATATGCATTTTAGGCAGTTGTATTAACCTCTAGGCAACAGGCTCTTTCTCACTTTGTCACCTATATCAGGAGAGAGACAGGGGGAGGAGATTTTACCTTGAATGTGCACCCTATCTGCCCAAATATGGGAGAAAGAAATCTTCTTTCTTTTCCTTTCTTTTGCCTGTATCAGCTCAATCCAGAGCCATCCACAAGAAGAAGTCGTCAACTGCAACATCATTTTGCATTTTTTTAGGTTGCTAAAAAAGAATAAAGAGAGAACTGGGGTCGCTATTTCGAGTTTCTTAACTCTCTTCAGCCAGACTTACTCTTCTGAGATTCGAACAGGGGCTATATGCATTTTAGGCAGTTGTATTAACCTCTAGGCAACAGGCTCTTTGTCACTTTGTCACCTATATCAGGAGAGAGATAGGGGGAGGAGATTTTACCTTGAATGTGCACCCTGTCAGCCCAAATATGGGAGCAACAAATCTTCTTTCTTTTCTTTTCTTTTCTTTCCTTTTGCCTGTATCAGCTCAATCCAGAGCTATCCACAAGCAGCAGTCACCAAGTGTGACATCATTTTGCAATTTTTAAAGTTACTAACAAAGAATAAAGAGAGAACTGGGATTGCTATTTCGAGTTTCTTAACTCTCTTCAGGCAGACTTACTCTTCTGAGATTCGAACCTTGGCTATATGCATGTTAGGCAGTTGTACTAACCTCCAGCCCACAGGTCACTTCTCACTTTGTCAGCTGTATCAGGAGAGAGACAGGGGGAGGAGATTTTACCTTGAATGTGCACCCTATCAGCCCAAATATGGGAGAAAGTAATCTTCTTTCTTTTCTTTTCTTCTCTTTTCTTTTCTTTTCTTTTGCCTGTATCAGCTCAATCCAGAGCCATCCACAAGGAACAGTCGCCAACTTTGACATCCTTTTGCATTTTTTAAAGTTACTAACAAAGAATAAAGAGAGAACTGGGATTGCTATTTCGAGTTTCTTAACTCTCTTCAGCCAGACTTACTCTTCTGAGATTCGAACCTGGGCTATATGCATGTTAGGCAGTTGTATTAACCTCCAGGCCACAGGCTTTTACTCACTTTGTCAGCTATATCAGGAGAGAGACAGGGGGAGGAGATTTTACGTTGAATGTGCACCCTATCAGCCTAAATATGGGAGAAAGAAATCTTCTTTCTTTTCTTTTTTTTCTTTTCTTTCGCCTGTATCAGCTCAATCCAGAGCCATCCACAAGCAGCAGTCGCCAACTGCGACATCATTTTGCAATTTTTAATGTTGCTAACAAAGAATAAAGAGAAAATGTGGATAGCTATTTCGAGTTTCTTAACTGTCTTCAGGCAGACTTTCTCTTCTGAGATTCGAACTTGGGCTATATGCATGTTAGACAGGTGTATCAACCTCAAGGCCACAGGCTCTTTGTCACTTTGTCAGCTATATGAGGAGAGAGACAGGGGGAGGATATTTTACCTTGAGTGTGCACCCTATCAGCCCAAATATGGGAGAAAGAAATCTTCTTTTCTTTTCTTTTCTTTTCTTTTCGTTTCTTTTGCCTGTATCAGCTCAATCCAGAGGCATCCACAAGCAGCAGTCGCTAACTGTGACATAATTTTGCATTTTTTAAAGTTACTAACAAAGAATAAAGAGAGAACTGGGATAGCTATTTCAAGCTTCTTAACTCTCTTCAGCCAGAATTATTCTTCTGAGATTCGAACCTGGGCTATATGCTTGTTAGGCAGTTGTATGAACCTCTAGGCTCTTTCTCACTTTGTCAGCTATATCAGGAGAGAGACAGGGGGAGATTTTACTTTAAATATGCACCCTGTCAGCTCAAATATGGGAGGAAGAAATCTTCTTTCTTTTCTTTTCTTTTGCCTGTATCAGCTCAATCCAGAGCCATCCACAAGCAGTAGTCGCTAACTGTGACATAATTTTGCATTTTTAAAGTTACTAACAAAGACTAAAGAGAGAACTGGGATAGCTATTTTGAATTTTTTAACTCTCTTCAGCAAGACTTACTCTTCTGAGATTCGAACCTGGGCTATATGCATTTTAGGCAGTTGTATTAACCTCTAGGCCACAGGCTCTTTCTCACTTTGTCACCTATATCAGGAGAGAGACTGTGGGAGGAGATTTTACCTTGAATGTGCACCCTGTCAGCCCAAATATGGGAGAAACAAACCCTCTTTCTTTTCTTTTGTTTTACCTGTATCAGCTCAATCCAGAGCTATCCACAAGCAGCAGTCGCCAAGTGTGACATCATTTTGCATTTTTAAAGTTACTAACAAAGAATAAAGAGAGAACTGGGATAGCTATTTTGAATTTTTTAACTCTCTTCAGGCAGACTTACTCTTCTGAGATTCGAACCTTGGCTATATGCATGTTAGGCAGTTGTACTAACCTCCAGCCCACAGGCCATTTCTCACTTTGTCAGCTGTATCAGGAGAGAGACAGGGGGAGGAGATTTTACATTTAGTGTGCACCCTATCAGCCCAAATATGGGAGAAAGTAATCTTCTTTCTTTTCTTTTCTTTTCTTTTCTTTTGCCTGTATCAGCTCAATCCAGAGTCATCCACAAGGAACAGTCGCCAACTTTGAAATAATTTTGCATTTTTTAAAGTTACTAACAAAGAATAAAGAGAGAACTGGGATAGCTGTTTCGAGTTTTTTAACTCTCTTCAGCCAGACTTACTCTTCTGAGATTCGAACCTCGGGTATATGCATGTTAGGAAGTTGTATTAACCTCCAGGCCACAGGCTCTTTCTCACTTTGTAAGCTGTATCAGGAGAGAGACGGGGGAGGAGATTTTACATTGAATGTGCACCCTATCAGCCCAAATATGGGAGAAAGAAATCTTCTTTCGTTTCTTTTCTTTTACCTGTATCAGGTCAATCCAGAGCTATCCACAAGCAGCAATTGCCAAGTGTGACATCATTTTGCATTTTTTAAAGTTACTAACAAAGAATAAAGAGAGAACTGGGATAGCTGTTTCGAGTTTTTTAACTCTCTTCAGCCAGACTTACTCTTCTGAGATTCGAACCTCGGGTATATGCATGTTAGGAAGTTGTATTAACCTCCAGGCCACAGGTTCTTTCTCACTTTGTAAGCTGTATCAGGAGAGAGATGGGGGAGGAGATTTTACATTGAATGTGCACCCTATCAGCCCAAATATGGGAGAAAGAAATCTTCTTTCGTTTCTTTTCTTTTACCTGTATCAGGTCAATCCAGAGCTATCCACAAGCAGCAATTGCCAAGTGTGACATCATTTTGCATTTTTTAAAGTTACTAACAAAGAATAAAGAGAGAACTGGGATAGCTGTTTCGAGTTTTTTAACTCTCTTCAGCCAGACTTACTCTTCTGAGATTCGAACCTCGGGTATATGCATGTTAGGAAGTTGTATTAACCTCCAGGCCACAGGCTCTTTCTCACTTTGTAAGCTGTATCAGGAGAGAGACGGGGGAGGAGATTTTACATTGAATGTGCACCCTATCAGCCCAAATATGGGAGAAAGAAATCTTCTTTCGTTTCTTTTCTTTTACCTGTATCAGGTCAATCCAGAGCTATCCACAAGCAGCAATTGCCAAGTGTGACATCATTTTGCATTTTTTAAAGTTACTAACAAAGAATAAAGAGAGAACTGGGATAGCTGTTTCGAGTTTTTTAACTCTCTTCAGCCAGACTTACTCTTCTGAGATTCGAACCTCGGGTATATGCATGTTAGGAAGTTGTATTAACCTCCAGGCCACAGGCTCTTTCTCACTTTGTAAGCTGTATCAGGAGAGAGACGGGGGAGGAGATTTTACATTGAATGTGCACCCTATCAGCCCAAATATGGGAGAAAGAAATCTTCTTTCGTTTCTTTTCTTTTCTTTTGCCTGTATCAGCTCAATCCAGAGCCATCCACAAGAAGAAGTCGTCAACTGCAACATCATTTTGCATTTTTTTAGGTTGCTAACAAAGTATAAAGAGAGAACTGGGATAGCTTTTTCGGGTTTCTTAACTCTCTTCAGGCAGACTTACTCTTCTGAGATTCGAACCTTGGCTATATGCATGTTAGGCAGTTGTACTAACCTCCAGGCCACAGGTTCTTTCTCACTTTATCACCTATATCAGGAGAGAGACAGGGGGAGGAGATTTTACCTTGAATGTGCACCCTGTCAGCCCAAATATGGGAGAAACAAATCTTCTTTCTTTTCTTTTCTTTTACCTGTATCAGGTCAATCCAGAGCTATCCACAAGCAGCAATTGCCAAGTGTGACATCATTTTGCATTTTTTAAAGTTACTAACAAAGAATAAAGAGAGAACTGGGATAGATTTTTCGGGTTTCTTAACTCTCTTCAGGCAGACTTACTCTTCTGAGATTCGAACCTTGGCTATATGCATGTTAGGCAGTTGTACTAACCTCCAGGCCACAGGCCGTTTCTCACTTTGTCAGCTGTATCAGGACAGAGACAGGGGGAGGAGATTTTACATTGAATGTGCACCCTATCAGCCCAAATATGGGAGAAAGTAAGCTTCTTTCTTTTCTTTTCTTTTCTTTTCTTTTGCCTGTATCAGCTCAATCCAGAGCCATCCACAAGTAGCAGTCGACAACTGCGACATCATTTTGCATTTTTTTAGGTTGCTAACAAAGTATAAAGAGAGAACTGGGATAGCTTTTCGAGTTTCTTAACTCTCTTCAGCCAGACTTACTCTTCTGAGATTCGAACCTGGGCTATATGCATGTTAGACAGGTGTATCTACCTTAAGGCCACAGGCTCTTTCTCACTTTGTCAGCTATATCAGGAGAGAGACAGGGGGAGGAGATTTTACCTTTAGTGTGCACCCTATCAGCCCAAATATGGGAGAAACAAATCTTCCTTCTTTTCTTTTCTTTTCTTTTCTTTTCTTTTGCCTGTATCAGCTCAATTGAGAGCTATCCACAAGCAGCAGTCACCAAGTGTGACATCATTTTGCATTTTTTAAAGTTACTAACAAAGAATAAAGAGAGAACTGGGATAGCTATTTTGAGTTTTTTAACTCTCTTCAGCCATAATTATTCTTCTGAGATTCGAACCTGGGCTATATGTATTTTAGGCAGTTGTATTAACCTCTAGGCAAAGGCTCTTTCTCACTTTGTCAGCTATATCTGGAGAGAGACGGGGGAGGAGATTTTACCTTGAATGTGCACCCCGTCAGCTCAAATATGGAGAAACAAATCTTCCTTCTTTTCTTTTCTTTTCTTTTGCCTGTATCAGCTCAATCCAGAGCTATTCACAAGCAGCAGTCACCAAGTGTGACATCATTTTGCATTTTTTAAAGTTACTAACAAAGAATAAAGAGAGAACTTGGATAGCTTTTTCGGGTTTATTAACTTTCTTCAGGCAGACTTACTCTTCTGAGATTCGAACCTTGGCTATATGCATGTTAGGCAGTTGTACTAACCTCCAGGCCACAGGCCATTTCTCACTTTGTCAGCTGTATCAGGAGAGAGAGAGGGAGAGGAGATTTTACCTTGAATGTGCACCCTATCAGCCCAAATATGGGAGAAAGAAATCTTTCTTTTCTTTTCTTTTCTTTTCTTTTGCCTGTATCAGCTCAATCCAGAGCCATCCACAAGGAGCAGTCGCCAACTTTGACATCATTTTGCAAATTTTAAAGTTACTAACAAAGAATAAAGAGAGAACTGGTATTGCTATTTCGAGTTTCTTAACTCTCTTCAGCCAGAATTATTCTTCTGAGATTCGAACCTGGGCTATATGCATGTTAGGCAGTTGTATTAATCTCCAGGCCACAGGCTCTTTGTCACTTTGTCAGCTATATCAGAAGAGAGACAGGGGGAGGAGATTTTACCTTGAATGTGCACCCTATCAGCCTAAATATGGGAGAAAGAAATCTTCTTTCTTTTCTTTTCTTTTCTTTTGCCTGTATCAGCTCAATCCAGAGCCATCCACAAGCAGCAGTCGCCAACTGCGACATCATTTTGCAATTTTTAAGGTTGCTAACAAAGAATAAAGATCGAACTGGGATAGCTATTTCAAGTTTCTTAACTCTCTTCAGCCAGAATTATTCTTCTGAGATTCGAACCTGGGCTATATGCTTGTTAGGCGGTTGTATTAACCTCTAGGCTCTTTCTCACTTTGTCAGCTATATCAGGAGAGAGAAAGGGGGAGGAGATTTTACTTTAAATGTGCACCCTGTCAGCCCAAATATGGGAGAAAGAAATCTTCTTTCTTTTCTTTTCTTTTGCCTGTATCAGCTCAATCCAGAGCCATCCACAAGTAGCAGTCGACAACTGCGACATCATTTTGCATTTTTTAATGTTCCTAACAAAGAATAAAAAGAAAATGTGGATAGCTATTTCTAGTTTCTTAACTCTCTTCAGGCAGACTTACTCTTCTGAGATTCGAACCTGGGCTATATGCATGTTAGACAGGTGTATCAACCTCAAGGCCACAGGCTCTTTCTCACTTTGTCAGCTATATCAGGAGAGAGACAGGGGGAGGAGATTTTACATTTAGTGTGCACCCTATCAGCCCAAATATGGGAGAAAGAAATCTTCTTTCTTTTCTTTTCTTTTCTTTTGCCTGTATCAGCTCAATCCAGAGCCATCCACAAGCAGCAGTCGCCATCTGCGACATCATTTTGCAATTTTTAAGGTTGCTAACAAAGAATAAAGAAAGAACTGGGATAGCTATTTCAAGTTTCTTAACTCCCTTCAGCCAGAATTATTCTTCTGAGATTCGAACCTGGGCTATATGCTTGTTAGGCGGTTGTATTAACCTCTAGGCAACAGGCTCTTTCTCACTTTGTCAGCTATATCAGGAGAGAGACAGGGGGAGTAGATTTTACATTTAGTGTGCACCCTATCAGCCCAAATATGGGAGAAAGAAATCTTCTTTCTTTTCTTTTCTTTTCCCTGTATCAGCTCAATCCAGAGCCATCCACAAGGAGCAGTCGCCAACTTTGACATCATTTTGCAAATTTTAAAGTTACTAACAAAGAATAAAGAGAGAACTGGTATTGCTATTTCGAGTTTCTTAACTCTCTTCAGCCAGAATTATTCTTCTGAGATTCGAACCTGGGCTATATGCATGTTAGGCAGTTGTATTAATCTCCAGGCCACAGGCTCTTTGTCACTTTGTCAGCTATATCAGAAGAGAGACAGGGGGAGGAGATTTTACCTTGAATGTGCACCCTATCAGCCTAAATATGGGAGAAAGAAATCTTCTTTCTTTTCTTTTCTTTTCTTTTGCCTGTATCAGCTCAATCCAGAGCCATCCACAAGCAGCAGTCGCCAACTGCGACATCATTTTGCAATTTTTAAGGTTGCTAACAAAGAATAAAGATCGAACTGGGATAGCTATTTCAAGTTTCTTAACTCTCTTCAGCCAGAATTATTCTTCTGAGATTCGAACCTGGGCTATATGCTTGTTAGGCGGTTGTATTAACCTCTAGGCTCTTTCTCACTTTGTCAGCTATATCAGGAGAGAGAAAGGGGGAGGAGATTTTACTTTAAATGTGCACCCTGTCAGCCCAAATATGGGAGAAAGAAATCTTCTTTCTTTTCTTTTCTTTTCTTTTGCCTGTATCAGCTCAATCCAGAGCCATCCACAAGTAGCAGTCGACAACTGCGACATCATTTTGCATTTTTTAATGTTCTAACAAAGAATAAAGAGAGAACTGGTATTGCTATTTCGAGTTTCTTAACTCTCTTCAGGCAGACTTACTCTTCTGAGATTCGAACCTGGGCTATATGCATGTTAGACAGGTGTATCAACCTAAGGCCACAGGCTCTTTCTCACTTTGTCAGCTATATCAGGAGAGAGACAGGGGGAGGAGATTTTACATTTAGTGTGCACCCTATCAGCCCAAATATGGGAGAAAGAAATCTTCTTTCTTTTCTTTTCTTTTGCCTGTATCAGCTCAATCCAGAGCCATCCACAAGCAGCAGTCGCCATCTGCGACATCATTTTGCAATTTTTAAGGTTGCTAACAAAGAATAAAGAAAGAACTGGGATAGCTATTTCAAGTTTCTTAACTCCCTTCAGCCAGAATTATTCTTCTGAGATTCGAACCTGGGCTATATGCTTGTTAGGCGGTTGTATTAACCTCTAGGCAACAGGCTCTTTCTCACTTTGTCAGCTATATCAGGAGAGAGACAGGGGGAGTAGATTTTAATTTAGTGTGCACCCTATCAGCCCAAATATGGGAGAAAGAAATCTTCTTTCTTTTCTTTTCTTTTGCCTGTATCAGCTCAATCCAGAGCCATCCACAAGGAGCAGTCGCCAACTTTGACATCATTTTGCATTTTTTAAAGTTACTAACAAAGAATAAAGAGAGAACTGGGATTGCTATTTCGAGTTTCATAACTCTCTACAGCCAGACTTACTATTCTGAGATTCGAACCTGGGCTATATACATGTTAGGCAGTTGTATTAACCTCCAGGCCAGAGGCTCTTTCTCACTTTGTCAGCTATATCAGGAGAGAGACAGGGGGAGGAGATTTTACATTGAATGTGCACCCTATCAGCCTAAATATGGGAGAATGAAATCTTCTTTCTTTTCTTTTCTTTTCTTTTGCCTGTATCAGCTCAATCCAGAGCCATCCACAAGCAGCAGTCGCCATCTGCGACATCATTTTGCAATTTTTAAGGTTGCTAACAAAGAATAAAGAAAGAACTGGGATAGCTATTTCAAGTTTCTTAACTCTCTTCAGCCAGAATTATTCTTCTGAGATTCGAACCTGGGCTATATGCTTTTTAGGCGGTTGTATTAACCTCTAGGCAACAGGCTCTTTCTCACTTTGTCAGCTATATCAGGAGAGAGACGGGGGAGGAGATTTTACATTGAATGTGCACCCTATCAGCCCAAATATGGGAGAAAGAAATCTTCTTTCTTTTCTTTTCTTTTGCCTGTATCAGCTCAATCCAGAGCCATCCACAAGCAGTAGTCGCTAACTGTGACATAATTTTGCATTTTTTAAAGTTACTAACAAAGAATAAAGAGAGAACTGGGATAGCTATTTCGAGTTTTTTAACTCTCTTCAGCCATAATTATTCTTCTGAGATTCGAACCTGGGCTATATGCATTTTAGGCAGTTGTATTAACCTCTAGGCAACAGGCTCTTTCTCACTTTGTCAGCTATATCAGGAGAGAGACGGGGGAGGAGATTTTACCTTGAATGTGCACCCCGTCAGCCCAAATATGGAGAAACAAATCTTCCTTCTTTTCTTTTCTTTTCTTTTCTTTTGCCTTTATCAGCTCAATCGAGAGCTATCCACAAGCAGAACTCACCAAGTGTGACATCATTTTGCATTTTTTAAAGTTACTAACAAAGAATAAAGAGAGAGCTGGGATAGCTATTTTGAGTTTTTTTAACTCTCTTCAGCCATAATTATTCTTCTGAGATTCGAACCTGGGCTATATATATTTTAGGCAGTTGTATTAACCTCTAGGCAAAGGCTCTTTCTCACTTTGTCAGCTATATCTGGAGAGAGACGGGGGAGGAGATTTTACCTTGAATGTGCACCCCGTCAGCCCAAATATGGAGAAACAAATCTTCCTTCTTTTCTTTTCTTTTCTTTTCTTTTCTTTTGCCTGTATCAGCTCAATCGAGAGCTATCCACAAGCAGAAGTCACCAAGTGTGACATCATTTTGCATTTTTTAAAGTTACTAACAAAGAATAAAGAGAGAGCTGGGATAGCTATTTTGAGTTTTTTTAACTCTCTTCAGCCATAATTATTCTTCTGAGATTCGAACCTGGGCTATATATATTTTAGGCAGTTGTATTAACCTCTAGGCAAAGGCTCTTTCTCACTTTGTCAGCTATATCTGGAGAGAGACGGGGGAGGAGATTTTACCTTGAATGTGCACCCCGTCAGCCCAAATATGGAGAAACAAATCTTCCTTCTTTTCTTTTCTTTTCTTTTCTTTTGCCTGTATCAGCTCAATCGAGAGCTATCCACAAGCAGAAGTCACCAAGTGTGACATCATTTTGCATTTTTTAAAGTTACTAACAAAGAATAAAGAGACAGCTGGGATAACTATTGTGAGTTTTTTAACTCTCTTCAGCCACAATTATTCTTCTGAGATTCGAACCTGGGCTATATGTATTTTAGGCAGTTGTATTAACCTCTAGGCAAAGGCTCTTTCTCACTTTGTCAGCTATATCTGGAGAGAGACGGGGGAGGAGATTTTACCTTGAATATGCACCCCGTCAGTCCAAATATGGAGAAACAAATCTTCCTTCTTTTCTTTTCTTTTCTTTTCTTTTTCCTGTATCAGCAAAATCCAGAACCATCCATAAGCAGCAGTTTCTAACTGCGACATCATTTTGCATTTTTTAAAGTTAATAACAAAGAATAAAGAGAGAACTGGGATAGCTATTTCGAATTTCTTAACTCTCCTCAGCCAGACTTATTCTTCTGAGATTCGAACCTGGATTATATGCATGCTAGGCAGTTGTATTAACCTCTAAGGCAAAGACACTTTCTCACTTTGTCAGCTGTATCAGGAGAGAGACCGGGAGGGGATTTTACCTTGAATGTGCACCCTGTTAGCCCAAATATGGGAGAAAGAAATCTTCTTTCTTTTCTTTTCATTTTCCTATATCCGCTCAATCCAGAACAATCCACAAGCAGCAGTCACTAACTGCGACATCATTTTGCATTTTTTTAGGTTGCTAACAAAGAATAAAGAGAGAATTGGGATAGCTATTTCGAGTTTCTTAACTCTCTTTAGCCAGACTTATACTTCTGAAGTTCGAACCAGGGCTATATGCATGTTAGGCAGTTGTATTAACCTCCAGGCCACAGGCTCTTTCTCACTTTGTCAGCTATATCAGGAGAGAGACAGGTGGAGAAGATTTTACCTTGAATGTGCACCCTGTCAGCCCAAATATGGGAGAAAGAAATCTTCTTCTTTCTTTTCTTTTCTTTTTCCTGTATCAGCTCAATCCAGGGCCATCCACAAGCAGCAGTCACCAACTGCGACATCATTTTGCATTTTTTTAGGTTGCTAACAAAGAATAAAGAGAGAACTGGGATAGCTTTTCGAGTTTCTTAACTCTTTTCAGCCACACTTACTCTTCTGAGATTCGAACCTGGGCTATATTCATGTTAGGCAGTTGTATTAACCTCCAGGCAACAGGCTCTTTCTCACTTTGTCAGCTATATCAGGAGAGAGACAAGGGGAGGAGATTTTATTTTGAATGTGCACCCTGTCAGCCCAAATATGGGAGAAAGAAATTTTCTTTTTTTTCTTTTCTTTTCATTTTCCTGTATCAGCTCAATCCAGAGCCATCCACAAGCAGCAGTCGCCAACTGGAACCTCATTTTGCATTTTTTAAAGTTACTAACAAAGAATAAAGAGAGAACTGGGATAGCTATTTCGAGTTTATTAACTCTCTTCAACCACACTTACTCTTCTCAGATTCGAACCTGGGCTATATTCATATTAGGCAGTTGTATTAACCTCTAGGCACAGGCCCTTTCTCACTTTGTCAGCTATATCAGGAGAGAGACAGGGGGAGAAGATTTTACCTTGAATGTGCACACTGTCAGCCCAAATATGGGAGAAAGAAATCTTCTTTCTTTTCTTTTCATTTTCCTATATCCGCTCAATCCAGAACAATCCACAAGCAGCAGTCGCTAACTGCGACATCATTTTGCATTTTTTTAGGTTGCTAACAAAGAATAAAGAGAGAATTGGGATAGCTATTTTGAGTTTCTTAACTCTCTTTAGCCAGACTTATACTTCTGAAGTTCGAACCAGGGCTATATGCATGTTAGGCAGTTGTATTAACCTCCAGGGCACAGGCTCTTTCTCACTTTGTCAGCTATATCAGGAGAGATACAGGGGGAGAAGATTTTACCTTGAATGTGCACCCTGTCAGCCCAAATATGGGAGAAAGTAATCTTCTTTCTTTTTTTTCTTTTCTTTTCTTTTTCCTGTATCAGCTCAATCCAGAGCCATCCACAAGCAGCAGTCACGAACTGCGACATCATTTTGCATTTTTTTAGGTTGCTAACAAAGAATAAAGAGAGAACTGGGATAGCTTTTCGAGTTTCTTAACTCTCTTCAGCCAGATTTATACTTCTGAAATTCGAACCTGGGCTATATGCATGTTAGGCAGTTGTATTAACCTCCAGGCCACAGGCTCTTTCTCACTTTGTCAGCTAAATCAGGAGAGAGACAGAGGGAGGAGATTTTATCTTGAATGTGCACCCTGTCAGCCCAAATATGGGAGAAAGAAATCTTCTTTCTTTTCTTTCCTTTTCTTTTCATTTTCCTGTATCAGCTCAATCCAGAACCATCCACAAGCAGCAGTCGCAAACTGCGACATCATTTTGCATTTCTTTAAGTTGCTCACAAAGAATAAAGAGAGAACTGGGATAGCTATTTCGAATTTCTTAACTCTCTTCAGCACACTTACTCTTCTGAGATTCGAACCTGGGCTATATTCATTTTAGGCAGTTGTATTAACCTCTAGGCACAGGCTGTTTCTCACTTTGTCAGCTATATCAGGAGAGAGAAAGGGGGAGGAGATTTTACCTTGAATGTGCACCCTGTCAGCCCAAATATGGGAGAAAGAAATCTTCTTTCTTTTCTTATCTTTTCTTTTCTTTTGCCTGTATCAGCTCAATCCAGAGCCATCCACAAGCAGCAATCGCCAACTGCGACATCATTTTGCATTTTTTTAGGTTGCTAACACAGAATAAAGAGAAGAACTGGGATACCTATTTCGAGTTTCTTAACTCTCCTCAGCCAGACCTATTCTTCTGAGATTCGAACCTGGATTATATGCATGCTAGGCAGTTGTATTAACCTCTAAGGCACAAACACTTTCTCACTTTGTCAGCTATATCAGGAGAGAGACAGAGGGACGAGATTTTTTCTTGAATGTGCACCCTGTCAGCCCAAATATGGGAGAAAGAAATCTTCTTTCTTTTCTTTTCTATTCTTTTTCCTGTATCAGCAAAATCCAGAACCATCCATAAGCAGCAGTTGCTAACTGCGACATCATTTTGCATTTTTTAAAGTTACTAACAAAGAATAAAGAGAGAACTGGGATAGCTATTTCGAGTTTCTTAACTCTCTTCAGCAACACTTACTCTTCTCAGATTGGAACCTGGGCTATATTCATTTTAGGCAGTTGTATTAACCTCTAGGCACAGGCTGTTTCTCACTTTGTCAGCTATATCAGGAGAGAGAAAGGGGGAGGAGATTTTACCTTGAATGTGCACCCTGTCAGCCCAAATATGGGAGAAAGAAATCTTCTTTCTTTTCTTTTCTTTTCTTTTGCCTGAATCAGCTCAATCCAGAGCCATCCACAAGCAGCAATCGCCAACTGCGACATCATTTTGCATTTTTTTAGGTTGCTAACACAGAATAAAGAGAAGAACTGGGATACCTATTTCGAGTTTCTTAACTCTCCTCAGCCAGACCTATTCTTCTGAGATTCAAACCTGGATTATATGCATGCGAGGCAGTTGTATTAACCTCTAAGGCACAGAGACTTTCTCACTTTGTCAGCTGTATCAGGAGAGAGACCGGGAGGGGATTTTACCTTGAATGTGCACCCTGTCAGCCCAAATATGAGAGAAAGAAATCTTCTTTCTTTCCTTTTCTTTTCTTTTGCCTGTATCAGCTCAATCCAGAGACATCCACAAGAAGCAGTCGTCAACTGGAACATCATTTTGCATTTTTTAAAGTTACTAACAAAGAATAAAGAGAGAACTGGTATAGCTATTTCGAATTTCTTAACTCTCTTCAGCCACACTTACTCTTCTGAGATTTGAACCTGGGCTATATGCATGTTAGGCAGTAGTATTAACCTCTAGGTAACAGGCTCATTCTCACTTTGTCAGCTATATCAGGAGAGAGACAGGGAGGAGATTGTACCTTGAATGTGAACCCTGTCAGTCCAAATATGGGAGAAAGAAATCTTTTTTCTTTTCTTTTGTTTTGCCTATATCAGCTCAATCCAGATCCATCCACAAGCAGCAGTCGCCAACTGGAACATCATTTTGCATTTTTTTAGGTTGCTAACACAGAATAAAGAGAAGAACTGGGATACCTATTTCGAATTTCTTAACTCTCCTCAGCCAGACTTATTCTTCTGAGATTCGAACCTGGATTATATGCATGCTAGTCAGTTGTATTAACCTCTAAGGCACAGACACTTTCTCACTTTGTCAGCTGTATCAGGAGAGAGACCGGGAGGGGATTTTACCTTGAATGTGCACCCTGTTAGCCCAAATATGGGAGAAAGAAATCTTCTTTCTTTTCTTTTCATTTTCCTATATCCGCTCAATCCAGAACAATCCACAAGCAGCAGTCGCTAACTGCGACATCATTTTTCATTTTTTTAGGTTGCTAACAAAGAATAAAGAGAGAATTGGGATAGCTATTTCGAGTTTCTTAACTCTCTTTAGCCAGACTTATACTTCTGAAGTTCGAACCAGGGCTATATGCATGTTAGGCAGTTGTATTAACCTCCAGGCCACAGGCTCTTTCTCACTTTGTCAACTATATCAGGAGAGAGAAAGGGGGAGAAGATTTTACCTTGAATGTGCACTCTGTCAGCCCAAATATGGGAGAAAGAAACCTTCTTTCTTTTCTTTTCTTTTTCCTGTATCAGCTCAATCCAGAGGCATACACAAGCAGCAGTTGCCAACTGTGACATCATTTTGCATTTTTTAAAGTTACTAAAAAAGAATAAAGAGAGAACTGGGATAGCTATTTCGAGTTTCTTAACTCTCTTCAGCCACACTTACTCTTCTGAGATTCGAACCTGGGCTATATTCATGTTAGGCAGTTGTATTAACCTCCAGGCCACAGGCTCTTTCTCACTTTGTCAGCTAGATCAGGAGAGAGACAGAGGGAGGAGATTTTATCTTGAATGTGCACCCTGTCAGCCCAAATATGGGAGAAAGAAACCTTCTTTCTTTTCTTTTCTTTTCTTTTCATTTTCCTGCATCAGCTCAATCCAGAGCCATCCACAAGCAGCAGTCGCTAACTGCGACATCATTTTGCATTTTTTAAAGTTACTAATAAAGAATAAAGAGACAACTGGGATAGCTATTTCGAGTTTCTTAACTCTCTTCAACCACACTTACTCTTCTCAGATTCGAACCTGGGCTATGTTCATTTTAGGCAGTTGTATTAACCTCTAGCCACAGGCTCTTTCTCCCTTTGTCAGCTATATCAGGAGAGAGACAGGGGGAGAAGATTTTACCTTGAATGTGCACACTGTCAGCCCAAATATGGGAGAAAGAAATCTTCTTTCTTTTCTTTTCTTTTTCCTGTATCAGCTCAATCCAGGGCCATCCACAAGCAGCAGTCACCAACTGCGACATCATTTTGCATTTCTTTAAGTTGCTCACAAAGAATAAAGAGAGAACTGGGATAGCTATTTTGAGTTTCTTAACTCTCTTCAGCCAAACTTATACTTCTGAAATTCGAACCTGGGCTATATGCATGTTAGGCAGTTGTATTAACCTCCAGGCCACAGGCTATTTTTCACTTTGTCAGCTATATCAGGAGAGAGGCAGAGGGAGGAGATGTTATCTTGAATATGCACCCTGTCAGTCCAAATATGGAAGAAAGAAATCTTCTTTCTTTTCTTTTCATTTTCCTGTATCAGCTCAATCCAGAACCATCCACAACAGCAGTCGCCAACTGCGACATCATTTTGCATTTTTTTAAGTTGCTCACAAAGAATAAAGAGAGAACTGGGATAGCTATTTTGAATTTCTTAACTCTCTTCAGCCACACTTACTCTTCTGAGATTCGAACCTGGGCTATATCATGTAGGCAGTTGTATTAACTGAGGCACAGGCTCTATTCACTTGTCAGCTATAATCAGGAGAGAGAAAGGGAGAGATTTACCTTGAATGTGCACCCTGGTTAGCCAAAATATAGGAGAAAGAAATAATCTTTCTTTTCTTTTCTTTTCTTTTCCCTGTATCAGCTCAATCCAGAGCCATCCACAAGCAACAGTCACCAACTGTGACATCATTTTGCATTTTTTAAAGTTACTGACAAAGAATAAAGAGAGAACTGGGATAGCTATTTCTAGTTTCTTAACTCTCTTCAACCACACTTACTCTTCTCAGATTCGAACCTTGGCTATATTCATGTTAGGCAGTTGTATTAACCTTTAGACCACAGCTCTTTCTCACTTTTTTAAATATATCAGGAGAGAGACAGGGGGAGAAGATTTTACCTTGAATGTGACACACTGTCAGCCCAAATATAGGAGAAAGAAATCTTCTTTCTTTCTTTTCATTTCCCTGTTATCAGCTCAATCCAAGAACCATCCACAAGCAGCACTCGCTAAACTGCGACATCCTTTGCATTTTTTTAGGTGCTAACAAAGAATAAAGAGAGAAACTGGGATAGCTATTTTCATGTTTCTTAACTCTCTAGGCCAGATTATTCTTCTGAAGTTTGACCGGGCTATATGCTTGTTAGGCAGTTGTATTAAACTCCAAGCCACAGCTATTTTTCACTTTGTCAGCTATATCAGGAGAGAGACAGGGGGAGAAGATTTTACCTTGAATGTGCACACTGTCAGCCCAAATATGGGAGAAAGAAATCTTCTTTCTTTTCTTTTCATTTTCCTATATCAGCTCAATCCAGAACCATACACAACCAGCAGTCGCTAACTGCGAAATCATTCTGCATTTTTTTAGGTTGCTAACAAAGAATAAAGAGAGAACTGGGATAGCTTTTCGAGTTTCTTAACTCTCTTCAGCCAGATTTATACTTCTGAAATTCGAACCTGGGCTATATGCATGTTAGGCAGTTGTATTAACCTCCAGGCCACAGGCTCTTTCTCACTTTGTCAGCTATATCAGGAGAGAGACAGAGGGAGGAGATTTTATCTTGAATGTGCACCCTGTCAGCCCAAATATGGGAGAAAGAAATCTTCTTTCTTTTGTTTTCTTTTCATTTTCCTGTATCAGCTCAATCCAGAACCATACACAAGCAGCAGTCGCTAACTGCGAAATCATTCTGCATTTTTTTAAGTTACTAACAAAGAATAAAGAGAGAACTGGGATAGTTATTTCGAGTTTCTTAACTCTCTTCAACCACACTTACTCTTCTCAGATTCGAACCTGGGCTATATTCATGTTAGGCAGTTGTATTAACCTCTAGCCACAGGCTCTTTCTCCCTTTGTCAGCTATATCAGGAGAGAGACAGGGGGAGAAAATTTTACCTTGAATGTGCACACTGTCAGCCCAAATATGGGAGAAAGAAATCTTCTTTCTTTTCTATTCTTTTTCCTGTATCAGCTCAATCCAGGGCCATCCACAAGCAGCAGTCACCAACTGCGACATCATTTTGCATTTCTTTAAGTTGCTCACAAAGAATAAAGAGAGAACTGGGATAGCTATTTTGAGTTTCTTAACTCTCTTCAGCCAAACTTATACTTCTGAAATTCGAACCTGGGCTATATGCATGTTAGGCAGTTGTATTAACCTCCAGGCCACAGGCTATTTTTCACTTTGTCAGCTATATCAGGAGAGAGGCAGAGGGAGGAGATGTTATCTTGAATGTGCACCCTGTCAGTCCAAATATGGAAGAAAGAAATCTTCTTTCTTTTCTTTTCATTTTCCTGTATCAGCTCAATCCAGAACCATCCACAAACAGCAGTCGCCAACTGCGACATCATTTTGCATTTTTTTAAGTTGCTCACAAAGAATAAAGAGAGAACTGGGATAGCTATTTTGAATTTCTTAACTCTCTTCAGCCACACTTACTCTTCTGAGATTCGAACCTGGGCTATATTCATGTTAGGCAGTTGTATTAACCTCGAGGCACAGGCTCTATCTCACTTTGTCAGCTATATCAGGAGAGAGAAAGGGGGAGGAGATTTTACCTTGAATGTGCACCCTGTTAGCCCAAATATAGGAGAAAGAAATCATCTTTCTTTTCTTTTCGTTTCATTTTCCTGTATCAGCTCAATCCAGAGCCATCCACAAGCAGCAGTCGCTAACTGCGACATCATTTTGCATTTTTTAAAGTTACTAACAAAGAATAAAGAGAGAACTGGGATAGCTATTTTAAGTTTCTTAACTCTCTTCAACCACACTTACTCTTCTCAGATTCGAACCTTGGCTATATTCATGTTAGGCAGTTGTATTAACCTCTAGGCACAGGCCCTTTCTCACTTTGTCAGCTATATCTGGAGAGAGACAGGGGGAGAAGATTTTACCTTGAATGTGCACACTGTCAGCCCAAATATAGGAGAAAGAAATCTTCTTTCTTTTCTTTTCATTTTCCTGTATCAGCTCAATCCAGAACCATCCACAAGCAGCACTCGCTAACTGCGACATCATTTTGCATTTTTTTAGGTTGCTAACAAAGAATAAAGAGAGAACTGGGATAGCTATTTCATGTTTCTTAACTCTCTTTAGCCAGACTTATACTTCTGAAGTTTGAACCTGGGCTATATGCTTGTTAGGCAGTTGTATTAACCTCCAAGCCACAGGCTATTTTTCACTTTGTCAGCTATATCAGGAGAGAGACAGGGGGAGGAGATTTTACCTTGAATGTGCACCCTGTCAGCCCAAATATGGGAGAAAGAAATCTTCTTTCTTTTGTTTTCTTTTCATTTTCCTGTATCAGCTCAATCCAGAACGATACACAAGCAGCAGTCGCTAACTGCGAAATCATTCTGCATTTTTTAAAGTTACTAACAAAGAATAAAGAGAGAACTGGGATCGCAATTTCGAGTTTCTTAACTCTCTTCAGCCAGACTTACTCTTCTGAGATTTGAACCTGGGCTATATGCATATTAGGCAGTTGTATTAACCTCCAGGCCACAGGCTCTTTGTCACTTTGCAAGCTATATCAGGAGAGAGAAAGGGGGAGAAGATTTTACCTTGAATGTGCGCCCTGTCAGCCCAAATATGGGAGAAAGAAATCTTCTTTCTTTTCTTTTCTTTTCATTTTCCTGTATCAGCTCAATCCAGAGCCATCCACAAGCAGCAGTCGCTAACTGCGATATCATTTTGCATTTTTTAAAGTTACTTACAAAGAATAAAGAGAGAACTGGGATAGCTATTTCGAGTTTCTTAACTCTCTTCAACCACACTTGCTCTTCTCAGATTCGAACCTGGGCTATGTTCATGTTAGGCAGTTGTATTAACCTCTAGCCACAGGCTCTTTCTCCCTTTGTCAGCTATATCAGGAGAGAGACAGGGGGAGAAGATTTTACCTTGAATGTGCACACTGTCAGCCCAAATATTGGAGAAAGAAATCTTCTTTCTTTTCTTTTCATTTTCCTATATCAGCTCAATCCAGAACCATACACAACCAGCAGTCGCTAACTGCGAAATCATTCTGCATTTTTTTAGGTTGCTAACAAAGAATAAAGAGAGAACTGGGATAGCTTTTCGAATTTCTTAACTCTCTTCAGCCAGATTTATACTTCTGAAATTCGAACCTGGGCTATATGCATGTTAGGCAGTTGTATTAACCTCCAGGCAACAGGCTATTTTTCACTTGGTCAGCTATATCAGGAGAGAGGCAGAGGGAGGAGATGTTATCTTGAATGTGCACCCTGTCAGTCCAAATATGGAAGAAAGAAATCTTCTTTCTTTTCTTTTCATTTTCCTGTATCAGCTCAATCCAGAACCATCCACAACCAGCAGTCGCCAACTGCGACCTCATTTTGCATTTTTTTAAGTTGCTCACAAAGAATAAAGAGAGAACTGGGATAGCTATTTTGAATTTCTTAACTCTCTTCAGCCACACTTACTCTTCTGAGATTCGAACCTGGGCTATGTGCACGTTAGGCAATAGTATTAACCTCTCGGTAACAGGCTCTTTCTCACTTTGTCAGCTATATCAGGAAAGAGACAGGAGGAGGAGATTTTACCTTGAATGTGAACCCTGTCAGTCCAAATATGGGAGAAAGAAATCTTCTTTCTTTTCTTTTCTTTTTCCTGTATCAGCTCAATCCAGAGCCATCCACAAGCAGCAGTCGCCAACTGCGACATCATTTTGCATTTTTTTAGGTTGCTAACAGAGAATAAAGAGAAAAATAGGATAGCTATTTAGAGTTTCTTAACTTTCTTCAGGCGGCCTTACTCTTCTGAAATTAGAATCTGGGCTATATGCATGTTAGACAGTATTATTACTCTCTAGGCCACAGACACATTCTCACTTTGTCAGCTATATCAGGAGAGAGAAAGGGGGAGGAGATTTTACCTTGAATGTGCACCCTGTCAGCCCAAATATGGGAGAAAGAAATCTTCTTTTTTTTCTTTTCTTTTTCCTGTATCAGCTCAATCCAGAGGCATCCACAAGCAGCAATCGCCAACTGCGACATCATTTTGCATTTTTTTAGGTTGCTAACAAAGAATAAAGAGAGAATTGGGATAGCTATTTCGAGTTTCTTAACTCTCTTTAGCCAGACTTATACTTCTGAAGTTCGAACCAGGGCTATATGCATGTTAGGCAGTTGTATTAACCTCCAGGCCACAGGCTCTTTCTCACTTTGTCAGCTATATCAGGAGAGAGACAGGGGGAGAAGATTTTACCATGAATGTGCACCCTGTCAGCCCAAATATGGGAGAAAGAAACCTTCTTTCTTTTCTTTTCTTTTTCCTGTATCAGCTCAATCCAGAGGCATCCACAAGCAGCAGTCGCCAACTGTGACATCATTTTGCATTTTTTAAAGTTACTAAAAAAGAATAAAGAGAGAACTGGGATAGCTATTTTGAGTTTCTTAACTCTCTTCAGCCAAACTTATACTTCTGAAATTCGAACCTGGGCTATATGCATGTTAGGCAGTTGTATTAACCTCCAGGCCACAGGCTATTTTTCACTTTGTCAGCTATATCAGGAGAGAGGCAGAGGGAGGAGATGTTATCTTGAATGTGCACCCTGTCAGTCCAAATATGGAAGAAAGAAATCTTCTTTCTTTTCTTTTCATTTTCCTGTATCAGCTCAATCCAGAACCATCCACAACCAGCAGTCGCCAACTGCGACATCATTTTGCATTTTTTTAAGTTGCTCACAAAGAATAAAGAGAGAACTGGGATAGCTATTTTGAATTTCTTAACTCTCTTCAGCCACACTTACTCTTCTGAGATTCGAACCTGGGCTATATTCATGTTAGGCAGTAGTATTAACCTCTAGGAAACAGGCTCTTTCTCACTTTGTCAGCTATATCAGGAGAGAGATAGGGAGGAGATTGTACCTTGAATGTGAACCCTGTCAGTCCAAATATGGGAGAAAGAAATCTTCTTTCTTTTCTTTTCTTTTGCCTATATCAGCTCAATCCAGAGCCATCCACAAGCAGCAGTCGCCAACTGGAACATCATTTTGAATTTTTTTAGGTTGCTAACACAGAATAAAGAGAAGAACTGGGATACCTATTTCGAATTTCTTAACTCTCTTCAGCCACACTTACTCTTCTGAGTTTCGAACCTGGGCTATATGCATGTTAGGCAGTTGTATTAACCTCTAAGGCACAGACACTTTCTCACTTTGTCAGCTATATCAGGAGAGAACGGGAGGGGATTTTTACTTGAATATCCCCTGTTAGCCCAAATATGGTAGAAAGAATCTTCTTTCTTTTCTTTTCATTTTCCTATATCCGTCAATCCAGAACAATCCACAAGCAGCAGTCGCTAACTGCGACATCATTTTGCATTTTTTTAGGTTGCTAACAAAGAATAAAGAGAGAATTGGGATAGCTATTTCGAGTTTCTTAACTCTCTTTAGCCAGACTTATACTTCTGAAGTTCGAACCAGGGCTATATGCATGTTAGGCAGTTGTATTAACCTCCAGGCCACAGGCTCTTTCTCACTTTGTCAGCTATATCAGGAGAGAGACAGGGGGAGAAGATTTTACCATGAATGTGCACCCTGTCAGCCCAAATATGGGAGAAAGAAACCTTCTTTCTTTTCTTTTCTTTTTCCTGTATCAGCTCAATCCAGAGGCATCCACAAGCAGCAGTCGCCAACTGTGACATCATTTTGCATTTTTTAAAGTTACTAAAAAAGAATAAAGAGAGAACTGGGATAGCTATTTTGAGTTTCTTAACTCTCTTCAGCCAAACTTATACTTCTGAAATTCGAACCTGGGCTATATGCATGTTAGGCAGTTGTATTAACCTCCAGGCAACAGGCTATTTTTCACTTTGTCAGCTATATCAGGAGAGAGGCAGAGGGAGGAGATGTTATCTTGAATGTGCACCCTGTCAGTCCAAATATGGAAGAAAGAAATCTTCTTTCTTTTCTTTTCATTTTCCTGTATCAGCTCAATCCAGAACCATCCACAACCAGCAGTCGCCAACTGCGACCTCATTTTGCATTTTTTTAAGTTGCTCACAAAGAATAAAGAGAGAACTGGGATAGCTATTTTGAATTTCTTAACTCTCTTCAGCCACACTTACTCTTCTGAGATTCGAACCTGGGCTATATTCATGTTAGGCAGTAGTATTAACCTCTAGGAAACAGGCTCTTTCTCACTTTGTCAGCTATATCAGGAGAGAGATAGGGAGGAGATTGTACCTTGAATGTGAACCCTGTCAGTCCAAATATGGGAGAAAGAAATCTTCTTTCTTTTCT
The DNA here is from genome assembly GCF_016545835.1 of Crotalus tigris. Classification (NCBI taxonomy): domain Eukaryota; kingdom Metazoa; phylum Chordata; class Lepidosauria; order Squamata; family Viperidae; genus Crotalus; species Crotalus tigris. The sequence continues at coordinate 58,372 of NW_024100306.1, forward strand.
TTTCTTTTGCCTATATCAGCTCAATCCAGAGCCATCCACAAGCAGCAGTCGCCAACTGGAACATCATTTTGCATTTTTTTAGGTTGCTAACACAGAATAAAGAGAAGAACTGGGATACCTATTTCGAATTTCTTAACTCTCCTCAGCCAGACTTATTCTTCTGAGATTCGAACCTGGATTATATGCATGCTAGGCAGTTGTATTAACCTCTAAGGCACAGACACTTTCTCACTTTGTCAGCTGTATCAGGAGAGAGACCGGGAGGGGATTTTACCTTGAATGTGCACCCTGTTAGCCCAAATATGGGAGAAAGAAATCTTCTTTCTTTTCTTTTCATTTTCCTATATCCGCTCAATCCAGAACAATCCACAAGCAGCAGTCGCTAACTGCGACATCATTTTGCATTTTTTTAGGTTGCTAACAAAGAATAAAGAGAGAATTGGGATAGCTATTTCGAGTTTCTTAACTCTCTTTAGCCAGACTTATACTTCTGAAGTTCGAACCAGGGCTATATGCATGTTAGGCAGTTGTATTAACCTCCAGGCCACAGGCTCTTTCTCACTTTGTCAGCTATATCAGGAGAGAGACAGGGGGAGAAGATTTTACCTTGAATGTGCACCCTGTCAGCCCAAATATGGGAGAAAGAAATCTTCTTTCTTTTCTTTTCTTTTTCCTGTATCAGCTCAATCCAGGGCCATCCACAAGCAGCAGTCACCAACTGCGACATCATTTTGCATTTTTTTAGGTTGCTAACAAAGTATAAAGAGAGAACTGGGATAGCTTTTCGAGTTTCTTAACTCTCTTTAGCCAGACTTATACTTCTGATGTTCGAACCAGGGCTATATGCATGTTAGGCAGTTGTATTAACCTCCAGGCCCCAGGCTCTTTCTCACTTTGTCAACTATATCAGGAGAGAGACAGGGGGAGAAGATTTTACCTTGAATGTGCACCCTGTCAGCCCAAATATGGGAGAAAGAAACCTTCTTTCTTTTCTTTTCTTTTTCCTGTATCAGCTCAATCCAGAGGCATCCACAAGCAGCAGTCGCCAACTGTGACATCATTTTGCATTTTTTAAAGTTACTAAAAAAGAATAAAGAGAGAACTGGGATAGCTATTTCGAGTTTCTTAACTCTCTTCAGCCACACTTACTCTTCTGAGATTCGAACCTGGGCTATATTCATGTTAGGCAGTTGTATTAACCTCCAGGCCACAGGCTCTTTCTCACTTTGTCAGCTATATCAGGAGAGAGACAGAGGGAGGAGATTTTATCTTGAATGTGAACCCTGTCAGCCCAAATATGGGAGAAAGAAACCTTCTTTCTTTTCTTTTCTTTTCATTTTCCTGCATCAGCTCAATCCAGAGCCATCCACAAGCAGCAGTCGCTAACTGCGACATCATTTTGCATTTTTTAAAGTTACTAATAAAGAATAAAGAGACAACTGGGATAGCTATTTCGAGTTTCTTAACTCTCTTCAACCACACTTACTCTTCTCAGATTCGAACCTGGGCTATGTTCATGTTAGGCAGTTGTATTAACCTCTAGCCACAGGCTCTTTCTCCCTTTGTCAGCTATATCAGCAGAGAGACAGGGGGAGAAGATTTTACCTTGAATGTGCACACTGTCAGCCCAAATATAGGAGAAAGAAATCTTCTTTCTTTTCTTTTCATTTTCCTGTATCAGCTCAATCCAGAACCATCCACAAGCAGCACTCGCTAACTGCGACATCATTTTGCATTTTTTTAGGTTGCTAACAAAGAATAAAGAGAGAACTGGGATAGCTATTTCATGTTTCTTAACTCTCTTTAGCCAGACTTATACTTCTGAAGTTTGAACTTGGGCTATATGCTTGTTAGGCTGTTGTATTAACCTCCAGGCCACAGGCTATTTTTCACTTTGTCAGCTATATCAGGAGAGAGACAGGGGGAGGAAATTTTACCTTGAATGTGCACCCTGTCAGCCCAAATATGGGAGAAAGAAATCTTCTTTCTTTTGTTTTCTTTTCATTTTCCTGTATCAGCTCAATCCAGAACCATACACAAGCAGCAGTCGCTAACTGCGAAATCATTCTGCATTTTTTAAAGTTACTAACAAAGAATAAAGAGAGAACTGGGATCGCAATTTCGAGTTTCTTAACTCTCTTCAGCCAGACTTACTCTTCTGAGATTTGAACCTGGGCTATATGCATGTTAGGCAGTTGTATTAACCTCCAGGCCACAGGCTCTTTGTCACTTTGAAAGCTATATCAGGAGAGAGAAAGGGGGAGAAGATTTTACCTTGAATGTGCGCCCTGTCAGCCCAAATATGGGAGAAAGAAATCTTCTTTCTTTTCTTTTCTTTTCATTTTCCTGTATCAGCTCAATCCAGAGCCATCCACAAGCAGCAGTCGCTAACTGCGATATCATTTTGCATTTTTTAAAGTTACTAACAAAGAATAAAGAGAGAACTGGGATAGCTATTTCGAGTTTCTTAACTCTCTTCAGCAACACTTACTCTTCTCAGATTCGAACCTGGGCTATGTTAATGTTAGGCAGTTGTATTAACCTCTAGCCACAGGCTCTTTCTCCCTTTGTCAGCTATATCAGGAGAGAGACAGGGGGAGAAGATTTTACCTTGAATGTGCACACTGTCAGCCCAAATATGGGAGAAAGAAATCTTCTTTCTTTTCTTTTCTTTTTCCTGTATCAGCTCAATCCAGGGACATCCACAAGCAGCAGTCACCAACTGCGACATCATTTTGCATTTCTTTAAGTTGCTCACAAAGAATGAAGAGAGAACTGGGATAGCTATTTTGAGTTTCTTAACTCTCTTCAGCCAAACTTATACTTCTGAAATTCGAACCTGGGCTATATGCATGTTAGGCAGTTGCATTAACCTCCAGGCCACAGGCTATTTTTCACTTTGTCAGCTATATCAGGAGAGAGGCAGAGGGAGGAGATGTTATCTTGAATATGCACCCTGTCAGTCCAAATATGGAAGAAAGAAATCTTCTTTCTTTTCTTTTCATTTTCCTGTATCAGCTCAATCCAGAACCATCCACAACCAGCAGTCGCCAACTGCGACATCATTTTGCATTTTTTTAAGTTGCTCACAAAGAATAAAGAGATAACTGGGATAGCTATTTCGAGTTTCTTAACTCTCTTCAACCACACTTACTCTTCTCAGATTCGAACCTGGGCTATGTTCATGTTAGGAAGTTGTATTAATCTCTAGCCACAGGCTCTTTCTCCCTTTGTCAGCTATATCAGGAGAGAGTTAGGGGGAGAAGATTTTACCTTGAATGTGCATACTGTCAGCCCAAATATGGGAGAAAGAAATCTTCTTTCTTTTCTTTTCTTTTTCCTGTATCAGCTCAATCCAGGGCCATCCACAAGCAGCAGTCACCAACTGCGACATCATTTTGCATTTTTTTAGGTTGCTAACAAAGAATAAAGAGAGAACTGGGATAGCTTTTCGAGTTTCTTAACTCTCTTCAGCCATATTTATACTTATGAAATTCGAACCTGGGTTATATGCATGTTAGGCAGTTGTATTAACCTCCAAGCCACAGGCTCTTTCTCACTTTGTCAGCTATATCAGGAGAGAGATAGAGGGAGGAGATTTTATCTTGGATGTGCACCCTGTCAGCCCAAATATGGGAGAAAGAAATCTTCTTTCTTTTGTTTTCTTTTCATTTTCCTGTATCAGCTCAATCCAGAACGATACACAAGCAGCAGTCGCTAACTGCGAAATCATTCTGCATTTTTTAAAGTTACTAACAAAGAATAAAGAGAGAACTGGGATAGCTATTTCGAATTTCTTAACTCTCTTCAACCACACTTACTCTACTCAGATTCGAACCTGGGCTATATTCATGTTAGGCAGTTGTATTAACCTCTAGGCACAGGCCCTTTCTCACTTTGTCAGCTAGATCAGGAGAGAGACAGGGGGAGAAGATTTTACCTTGAATGTGCACACTGTCAGCCCAAATATAGGAGAAAGAAATCTTCTTTCTTTTCTTTTCATTTTCCTGTATCAGCTCAATCCAGAACCATCCACAAGCAGCAGTCGCTAACTGCGACATCATTTTGCATTTTTTTAGGTTGCTAACAAAGAATAAAGAGAGAACTGGGATAGCTATTTCAAGTTTCTTAACTCTCTTTAGCCAGACTTATACTTCTGAAGTTCGAACCAGGGCTATATGCATGTTAGGCAGTTGTATTAACCTCCAGGCCACAGGCTCTTTCTCACTTTGTCAGCTATATCAGGAGAGAGACAGGGGGAGAAGATTTTACCTTGAATGTGCACCCTGTCAGCCCAAATATGGGAGAAAGAAATCTTCTTTCTTTTCTTTTCTTTTTCCTGTATCAGCTCAATCCAGGGCCATCCACAAGCAGCAGTCACCAACTGCGACACCATTTTGCATTTTTTTAGGTTGCTAACAAAGTATAAAGAGAGAACTGGGATAGCTTTTCGAGTTTCTTAACTCTCTTTAGCCAGACTTATACTTCTGATGTTCGAACCAGGGCTATATGCATGTTAGGCAGTTGTATTAACCTCCAGGCCCCAGGCTCTTTCTCACTTTGTCAACTATTACAGGAGAGAGACAGGGGGAGAAGATTTTACCATGAATGTGCACCCTGTCAGCCCAAATATGGGAGAAAGAAACCTTCTTTCTTTTCTTTTCTTTTTCCTGTATCAGCTCAATCCAGAGGCATCCACAAGCAGCAGTCACCAACTGTGACATCATTTTGCATTTTTTAAAGTTACTAAAAAAGAATAAAGAGAGAACTGGGATAGCTATTTTGAGTTTCTTAACTCTCTTCAGCCAAACTTATACTTCTGAAATTCGAACCTGGGCTATATGCATGTTAGGCAGTTGTATTAACCTCCAGGCCACAGGCTATTTTTCACTTTGTCAGCTATATCAGGAGAGAGGCAGAGGGAGGAGATGTTATCTTGAATGTGCACCCTGTCAGTCCAAATATGGAAGAAAGAAATCTTCTTTCTTTTCTTTTCATTTTCCTGTATCAGCTCAATCCAGAACCGTCCACAACAGCAGTCGCCAACTGCGACATCATTTTGCATTTTTTTAAGTTGCTCACAAAGAATAAAGAGAGAACTGGGATAGCTATTTTGAATTTCTTAACTCTCTTCAGCCACACTTACTCTTCTGAGATTCGAACCTGGGCTATATTCATGTTAGGCAGTAGTATTAACCTCTAGGAAACAGGCTCTTTCTCACTTTGTCAGCTATATCAGGAGAGAGATAGGGAGGAGATTGTACCTTGAATGTGAACCCTGTCAGTCCAAATATGGGAGAAAGAAATCTTCTTTCTTTTCATTTCTTTTGCCTATATCAGCTCAATCCAGAGCCATCCACAAGCAGCAGTCGCCAACTGGAACATCATTTTGCATTTTTTTAGGTTGCTAACACAGAATAAAGAGAAGAACTGGGATACCTATTTCGAATTTCTTAACTCTCCTCAGCCAGACTTATTCTTCTGAGATTCGAACCTGGATTATATGCATGCTAGGCAGTTGTATTAACCTCTAAGGCACAGACACTTTCTCACTTTGTCAGCTGTATCAGGAGAGAGACTGGGAGGGGATTTTACCTTGAATATGCACCCTGTTAGCCCAAATATGGGAGAAAGAAATCTTCTTTCTTTTCTTTTCATTTTCCTATATCCGCTCAATCCAGAACAATCCACAAGCAGCAGTCGCTAACTGCGACATCATTTTGCATTTTTTTAGGTTGCTAACAAAGAATAAAGAGAGAATTGGGATAGCTATTTCGAGTTTCTTAACTCTCTTTAGCCAGACTTATACTTCTGAAGTTCGAACCAGGGCTATATGCATGTTAGGCAGTTCTATTAACCTCCAGGCCACAGGCTCTTTCTCACTTTGTCAGCTATATCAGGAGAGAGACAGGGGGAGAATATTTTACCTTGAATGTGCACCCTGTCAGCCCAAATATGGGAGAAAGAAATCTTCTTTCTTTTCTTTTCTTTTTCCTGTATCAGCTCAATCCAGGGCCATCCACAAGCAGCAGTCACCAACTGCGACATCATTTTGCATTTTTTTACTTTGCTAACAAAGTATAAAGAGAGAACTGGGATAGCTTTTCGAGTTTCTTAACTCTCTTTAGCCAGACTTATACTTCTGATGTTCGAACCAGGGCTATATGCATGTTAGGCAGTTGTATTAACCTCCAGGCCCCAGGCTCTTTCTCACTTTGTCAACTATATCAGGAGAGAGACAGGGGGAAAAGATTTTACCTTGAATGTGCACCCTGTCAGCCCAAATATGGGAGAAAGAAACCTTCTTTCTTTTCTTTTCTTTTTCCTGTATCAGCTCAATCCAGAGGCATCCACAAGCAGCAGTCGCCAACTGTGACATCATTTTGCATTTTTTAAAGTTACTAAAAAAGAATAAAGAGAGAACTGGGATAGCTATTTCGAGTTTCTTAACTCTCTTCAGCCACACTTACTCTTCTGAGATTCGAACCTGGGCTATATTCATGTTAGGCAGTTGTATTAACCTCGAGGCACAGGCTCTTTCTCACTTTGTCAGCTATAACAGGAGAGAGAAAAGGGGAGGAGATTTTACCTTGAATGTGCACACTGTTAGCCCAAATATGGGAGAAAGAAATCTTCTTTCTTTTCTTTTCTTTTCATTTTCCTGCATCAGCTCAATCCAGAGCCATCCACAAGCAGCAGTCGCTAACTGCGACATCATTTTGCATTTTTTAAAGTTACTAATAAAGAATAAAGAGACAACTGGGATAGCTATTTCGAGTTTCTTAACTCTCTTCAACCACACTTACTCTTCTCAGATTCGAACCTGGGCTATGTTCATGTTAGGCAGTTGTATTAACCTCTAGCCACAGGCTCTTTCTCCCTTTGTCAGCTATATCAGCAGAGAGACAGGGGGAGAAGATTTTACCTTGAATGTGCACACTGTCAGCCCAAATATAGGAGAAAGAAATCTTCTTTCTTTTCTTTTCATTTTCCTGTATCAGCTCAATCCAGAGCCATCCACAAGCAGCACTCGCTAACTGCGACATCATTTTGCATTTTTTTAGGTTGCTAACAAAGAATAAAGAGAGAACTGGGATAGCTATTTCATGTTTCTTAACTCTCTTTAGCCAGACTTATACTTCTGAAGTTTGAACTTGGGCTATATGCTTGTTAGGCTGTTGTATTAACCTCCAGGCCACAGGCTATTTTTCACTTTGTCAGCTATATCAGGAGAGAGACAGGGGGAGGAAATTTTACCTTGAATGTGCACCCTGTCAGCCCAAATATGGGAGAAAGAAATCTTCTTTCTTTTGTTTTCTTTTCATTTTCCTGTATCAGCTCAATCCAGAACCATACACAAGCAGCAGTCGCTAACTGCGAAATCATTCTGCATTTTTTAAAGTTACTAACAAAGAATAAAGAGAGAACTGGGATCGCAATTTCGAGTTTCTTAACTCTCTTCAGCCAGACTTACTCTTCTGAGATTTGAACCTGGGCTATATGCATGTTAGGCAGTTGTATTAACCTCCAGGCCACAGGCTCTTTGTCACTTTGCAAGCTATATCAGGAGAGAGAAAGGGGGAGAAGATTTTACCTTGAATGTGCGCCCTGTCAGCCCAAATATGGGAGAAAGAAATCTTCTTTCTTTTCTTTTCTTTTCATTTTCCTGTATCAGCTCAATCCAGAGCCATCCACAAGCAGCAGTCGCTAACTGCGATATCATTTTGCATTTTTTAAAGTTACTTACAAAGAATAAAGAGAGAACTGGGATAGCTATTTCGAGTTTCTTAACTCTCTTCAACCACACTTGCTCTTCTCAGATTCGAACCTGGGCTATGTTCATGTTAGGCAGTTGTATTAACCTCTAGCCACAGGCTCTTTCTCCCTTTGTCAGCTATATCAGGAGAGAGACAGGGGGAGAAGATTTTACCTTGAATGTGCACACTGTCAGCCCAAATATGGGAGAAAGAAATCTTCTTTCTTTTCTTTTCTTTTTCCTGTATCAGCTCAATCCAGGGACATCCACAAGCAGCAGTCACCAACTGCGACATCATTTTGCATTTCTTTAAGTTGCTCACAAAGAATAAAGAGAGAACTGGGATAGCTATTTTGAGTTTCTTAACTCTCTTCAGCCAAACTTATACTTCTGAAATTCGAACCTGGGCTATATGCATGTTAGGCAGTTGTATTAACCTCCAGGCCACAGGCTATTTTTCACTTTGTCAGCTATATCAGGAGAGAGGCAGAGGGAGGAGATGTTATCTTGAATATGCACCCTGTCAGTCCAAATATGGAAGAAAGAAATCTTCTTTCTTTTCTTTTCATTTTCCTGTATCAGCTCAATCCAGAACCATCCACAACCAGCAGTCGCCAACTGCGACATCATTTTGCATTTTTTTAAGTTGCTCACAAAGAATAAAGAGAGAACTGGGATAGCTATTTTGAATTTCTTAACTCTCTTCAGCCACACTTACTCTTCTGAGATTCGAACCTGGGCTATATTCATGTTAGGCAGTTGTATTAACCTCGAGGCACAGGCTCTTTCTCACTTTGTCAGCTATATCAGGAGAGAGAAAGGGGGAGGAGATTTTACCTTGAATGTGCACCCTGTTAGCCCAAATATGGGAGAAAGAAATCATCTTTCTTTTATTTTTGTTTAATTTTCCTGCATCAGCTCAATCCAGAGCCATCCACAAGCAGCAGTCGCTAACTGCGACACCATTTTGCATTTTTTAAAGTTAATAACAAAGAATAAAGAGAGAACTGGGATAGCTATTTTGAGTTTCTTAACTCTCTTCAACCACACTTACTCTTCTCAGATTCAAACCTTGGCTATATTCATGTTAGGCAGTTGTATTAACCTCTAGGCACAGGCCCTTTCTCACTTTGTCAGCTATATCTGGAGAGAGACAGGGGGAGAAGATTTTACCTTGAATGTGCACACTGTCAGCCCAAATATAGGAGAAAGAAATCTTCTTTCTTTTCTTTTCATTTTCCTGTATCAGCTCAATCCAGAACCATCCACAAGCAGCACTCGCTAACTGCGACATCATTTTGCATTTTTTTAGGTTGCTAACAAAGAATAAAGAGAGAACTGGGATAGCTATTTCATGTTTCTTAACTCTCTTTAGCCAGACTTATACTTCTGAAGTTTGAACCTGGGCTATATGCTTGTTAGGCAGTTGTATTAACCTCCAGGCCACAGGCTATTTTTCACTTTGTCAGCTATATCAGGAGAGAGACAGGGGGAGGAGATTTTACCTTGAATGTGCACCCTGTCAGCCCAAATATGGGAGAAAGAAATCTTCTTTCTTTTGTTTTCTTTTCATTTTCCTGTATCAGCTCAATCCAGAGCCATCCACAAGCAGCAGTCGCTAACTGCGATATCATTTTGCATTTTTTAAAGTTACTAACAAAGAATAAAGAGATAACTGGGATAGCTATTTCGAGTTTCTTAACTCTCTTCAACCACACTTACTCTTCTCAGATTCGAACCTGGGCTATGTTCATGTTAGGCAGTTGTATTAATCTCTAGCCACAGGCTCTTTCTCCCTTTGTCAGCTATATCAGGAGAGAGTTAGGGGGAGAAGATTTTACCTTGAATGTGCATACTGTCAGCCCAAATATGGAAGAAAGAAATCTTCTTTCTTTTCTTTTCTTTTTCCTGTATCAGCTCAATCCAGGGCCATCCACAAGCAGCAGTCACCAACTGCGACATCATTTTGCATTTTTTTAGGTTGCTAACAAAGAATAAAGAGAGAACTGGGATAGCTTTTCGAGTTTCTTAACTCTCTTCAGCCATATTTATACTTATGAAATTCGAACCTGGGTTATATGAATGTTAGGCAGTTGTATTAACCTCCAAGCCACAGGCTCTTTCTCACTTTGTCAGCTATATCAGGAGAGAGATAGAGGGAGGAGATTTTATCTTGGATGTGCACCCTGTCAGCCCAAATATGGGAGAAAGAAATCTTCTTTCTTTTGTTTTCTTTTCATTTTCCTGTATCAGCTCAATCCAGAACGATACACAAGCAGCAGTCGCTAACTGCGAAATCATTCTGCATTTTTTAAAGTTACTAACAAAGAATAAAGAGAGAACTGGGATAGCTATTTCGAATTTCTTAACTCTCTTCAACCACACTTACTCTACTCAGATTCGAACCTGGGCTATATTCATGTTAGGCAGTTGTATTAACCTCTAGGCACAGGCCCTTTCTCACTTTGTCAGCTAGATCAGGAGAGAGACAGGGGGAGAAGATTTTACCTTGAATGTGCACACTGTCAGCCCAAATATAGGAGAAAGAAATCTTCTTTCTTTTCTTTTCATTTTCCTGTATCAGCTCAATCCAGAACCATCCACAAGCAGCAGTCGCTAACTGCGACATCATTTTGCATTTTTTTAGGTTGCTAACAAAGAATAAAGAGAGAACTGGGATAGCTATTTCAAGTTTCTTAACTCTCTTTATCCAGACTTATACTTCTGAAGTTTGAACCTGGGCTATATGCATGTTAGGCAGTTGTATTAACCTCCAGGCCACAGGCTCTTTCTCACTTTGCCAGCTATATCAGGAGAGATACAGGGGGAGAAGATTTTACCTTGAATGTGCACACTGTCAACCCAAATGTAAGAGAAAGAAATCTTCTTTCTTTTTTTTCTTTTCTTTTTCCTGTATCAGCTCAATCCAGAGCCATCCACAAGCAGCAGTCACGAACTGCGACATCATTTTGCATTTTTTAAAGTTACTAACAAAGAATAAAGAGAGAAGTGGGATAGCTATTTCGAGTTTCTTAACTCTCTTCAGCCAGACTTACTCTTCTGAGATTTGAACCTGGGCTATATGCATGTTAGGCAGTTGTATTAACCTCCAGGCCACAGGCTCTTTCTCACTTTGCAAGCTATATCAGGAGAGAGACAGGAGGAGAAGATTTTACCTTGAATGTGCACACTGTCAGCCCAAATATGGGAGAAAGAAATCTTCTTTCTTTTCTTTTCTTTTCATTTTCCTGTATCAGCTCAATCCAGCGCCTCCCACAAGCAGCAGTCGCTAACTGCGACATCATTTTGCATTTTTTAAAGTTACTAACAAAGAATAAAGAGAGAACTGGGATCGCTATTTCAAGTTTCTTAACTCTCTTCAACCACACTTACTCTGCTCAGATTCGAACCTGGGCTATATTCATGTTAGGCAGTTGTATTAACCTCTACGCACAGGCTCTTTCTCCCTTTGTCAGCTATATCAGGAGAGAGACAGGGGGAGAAGATTTTACCTTGAATGTGCCCCCTGTCAGCCCAAATATGGGAGAAAGAAATCTTCTTTCTTTTCTTTTCATTTTCCTGTATCAGCTCAATCCAGAACCATCCACAAGCAGCAGTCGCCAACTGGAACATCATTTTGCATTTTTTTAGGTTGCTAACACAGAATAAAGAGAAGAACTGGGATACCTATTTCGAGTTTCTTAACTCTCTTCAGCCAGATTTATATTTCTGAAATTCGAACCAGGGGTATATGCATGTTAGGCAGTTGTATTAACCTCCAGGCCACAGGCTCTTTCTCACTTTGTCAGCTGTATCAAGAGAGAGACGGGGGAGGAAATTTTATCTTGAATGTGCACCCTGTCAGCCCAAATATGAGAGAAATAAATCTTCTTTCTTTTCTTTTCTTTTCTTTTGCCTGTATCAGCTCAATCCAGAGCCATCCACAAGAAGAAGTCACCAAGTGTGACATCATTTTGCATTTTTTAAAGTTACTAACAAAGAATAAAGAGAGAACTGGGATTGCTATTTCGAGTTTCTTAACTCTCTTCAGGCAGACTTACTCTTCTGAGATTCGAACCTGGGCTATATGCTTATGAGGCAGTTGTATTAACCTCCAGGCCACAGGCTGTTTCTCACTTTGTCAGCTGTATCAGGAGAGAGACGGGGGAGGAGATTTTACATTGAATGTGCACCCTATCAGCCCAAATATGGGAGAAAAAAATCTTCTTTCTTTTCTTTTCTTTTCTTTTGCCTGTATCAGCTCAATCCAGAGCCATCCACAAGAAGAAGTCGTCAACTGCAACATCATTTTGCATTTTTTTAGGTTGCTAAAAAAGAATAAAGAGAGAACTGGGATCGCTATTTCGAGTTTCTTAACTCTCTTCAGCCAGACTTACTCTTCTGAGATTCGAACCTGGGCTATATGCATTTTAGGCAGTTGTATTAACCTCTAGGCAACAGGCTCCTTCTCACTTTGTCACCTATATCAGGAGAGAGATAGGGGGAGGAGATTTTACCTTGAATGTGCACCCTGTCAGCCCAAAAATGGGAGCAACAAATCTTCTTTCTTTTCTTTTCTTTTCTTTCCTTTTGCCTGTATCAGCTCAATCCAGAGCTATCCACAAGCAGCAGTCACCAAGTGTGACATCATTTTGCATTTTTAAAGTTACTAACAAAGAATAAAGAGAGAACTGGGATTGCTATTTCGAAGTTTCTTAACTCTCTTCAGGCAGACTTACTCTTCTGAGATTCGAACCTTGGCTATATGCATGTTAGGCAGTTGTACTAACCTCCAGCCCACAGGTCACTTCTCACTTTGTCAGCTGTATCAGGAGAGAGACAGGGGGAGGAGATTTTACCTTGAATGTGCACCCTATCAGCCCAAATATGGGAGAAAGTAATCTTCTTTCTTTTCTTTTCTTTTCTTTCCTTTTCTTTTCTTTTGCCTGTATCAGCTCAATCCAGAGCCATCCACAAGGAACAGTTGCCAACTTTGACATCATTTTGCATTTTTTAAAGTTACTAACAAAGAATAAAGAGAGAACTGGGATTGCTATTTCGAGTTTCTTAACTCTCTTCAGCCAGACTTACTCTTCTGAGATTCGAACCTGGGCTATATGCATGTTAGGCAGTTGTATTAACCTCCAGGCCACAGGCTTTTACTCACTTTGTCAGCTATATCAGGAGAGAGACAGGGGGAGGAGATTTTACGTTGAATGTGCACCCTATCAGCCTAAATATGGGAGAAAGAAATCTTCTTTCTTTTCTTTTTTTTCTTTTCTTTCGCCTGTATCAGCTCAATCCAGAGCCATCCACAAGCAGCAGTCGCCAACTGCGACATCATTTTACAATTTTTAATGTTGCTAACAAAGAATAAAGAGAAAATGGGGATAGCTATTTCGAGTTTCTTAACTGTCTTCAGGCAGACTTTCTCTTCTGAGATTCGAACTTGGGCTATATGCATGTTAGACAGGTGTATCAACCTCAAGGCCACAGGCTCTTTGTCACTTTGTCAGCTATATGAGGAGAGAGACAGGGGGAGGATATTTTACCTTGAGTGTGCACCCTATCAGCCCAAATATGGGAGAAAGAAATCTTCTTTCTTTTCTTTTCTTTTCTTTTAGTTTCTTTTGCCTGTATCAGCTCAATCCAGAGGCATCCACAAGCAGTAGTCGCTAACTCTGACATAATTTTGCATTTTTAAAGTTACTAACAAAGAATAAAGAGAGAACTGGGATAGCTATTTTGAATTTTTTAACTCTCTTCAGCAAGACTTACTCTTCTGAGATTCGAACCTGGGCTATATTCATTTTAGGCAGTTGTATTAACCTCTAGGCCACAGGCTCTTTCTCACTTTGTCAACTATATCAGGAGAGAGACTGTGGGAGGAGATTTTACCTTGAATGTGCACCCTGTCAGCCCAAATATGGGAGAAACAAACCCTCTTTCTTTTCTTTTGTTTTACCTGTATCAGCTCAATCCAGAGCTATCCACAAGCAGCAGTCGCGAAGTGTGACATCATTTTGCATTTTTAAAGTTACTAACAAAGAATAAAGAGAGAACTGGGATAGCTATTTTGAATTTTTTAACTCTCTTCAGGCAGACTTACTTTTCTGAGATTCGAACCTTGGCTATATGCATGTTAGGCAGTTGTACTAACCTCCAGCCCACAGGCCATTTCTCACTTTGTCAGCTGTATCAGGAGAGAGACAGGGGCAGGAGATTTTACATTTAGTGTGCACCCTATCAGCCCAAATATGGGAGAAAGTAATCTTCTTTCTTTTCTTTTGCCTGTATCAGCTCAATCCAGAGCTATCCACAAGGAACAGTCGCCAAGTGTGACATCATTTTGCATTTTTAAAGTTACTAACAAAGAATAAAGAGAGAACTGGGATAGCTATTTTGAATTTTTTAACTCTCTTCAGGCAGACTTACTCTTCTGAGATTCGAACCTGGGCTATATGCATTTTAGGCAGTTGTATTAACCTCTAGGCAACAGGCTCCTTCTCACTTTGTCACCTATATCAGGAGAGAGACAGGGGGAGGAGATTTTACCTTGAATGTGCACCCTATCAGCCCAAATATGGGAGAAAGAAATCTTCTTTCTTTTCTTTTCTTTTCTTTTGCCTGTATCAGCTCAATCCAGAGCCATCCACAAGAAGAAGTCGTCAACTGCAACATCATTTTGCATTTTTTTAGGTTGCTAAAAAAGAATAAAGAGAGAACTGGGATCGCTATTTCGAGTTTCTTAACTCTCTTCAGCCAGACTTACTCTTCTGAGATTCGAACCTGGGCTATATGCATTTTAGGCAGTTGTAGTAACCTCTAGGCAACAGGTTCTTTCTCACTTTGTCACCTATATCAGGAGAGAGACAGGGGGAGGAGATTTTACCTTGAATGTGCACCCTGTCAGCCCAAATATGGGAGAAACAAATCTTCTTTCTTTTCTTTTCTTTTACCTGTATCAGGTCAATCCAGAGCTATCCACAAGCAGCAATTGCCAAGTGTGACATCATTTTGCATTTTTTAAAGTTACTAACAAAGAATAAAGAGAGAACTGGGATAGATTTTTCGGGTTTCTTAACTCTCTTCAGGCAGACTTACTCTTCTGAGATTCGAACCTTGGCTATATGCATGTTAGGCAGTTGTACTAACCTCCAGGCCACAGGCCGTTTCTCACTTTGTCAGCTGTATCAGGACAGAGACAGGGGGAGGAGATTTTACATTGAATGTGCACCCTATCAGCCCAAATATGGGAGAAAGTAAGCTTCTTTCTTTTCTTTTCTTTTCTTTTCTTTTCTTTTGCCTGTATCAGCTCAATCCAGAGCCATCCTCAAGGAGCATTCGCCAACTTTGACATCATTTTGCATTTTTTAAAGTTACTAACAAAGAATAAAGAGAGAACTGGGATAGCTATTTCAAGTTTCTTAAATCTCTTCAGCCAGAATTATTCTTCTGAGATTCGAACCTTGGCTATATGCTTGTTAGGCAGTTGTATGAACCTCTAGGCTCTTTCTCACTTTGTCAGCTATATCAGGAGAGAGACAGGGGGAGATTTTACTTTAAATATGCACCCTGTCAGCCCAAATATGGGAGGAAGAAAACTTCTTTCTTTTCTTTAATTTTGCCTGTATCAGCTCAATCCAGAGCCATCCACAAGCAGTAGTCGCTAACTGTGACATAATTTTGCATTTTTAAAGTTACTAACAAAGAATAAAGAGAGAACTGGGATCGCTATTTCAAGTTTCTTAACTCTCTTCGGCCAGACTTACTCTTCTGAGATTCGAACCTGGGCTATATGCATTTTAGGCAGTTGTATTAACCTCTAGGCCACAGGCTCTTTCTCACTTTGTCACCTATATCAGGAGAGAGATAGGGGGAGGAGATTTTACCTTGAATGTGCACCCTGTCAGCCCAAATATGGGAGAAACAAACCCTCTTTCTTTTCTTTTGTTTTACCTGTGTCAACTCAATCCAGAGCTATCCACAAGCAGCAGTCGCCAAGTGTGACATCATTTTGCATTTTTTAAAGTTACTAACAAAGAATAAAGAGAGAACTGGGATAGATTTTTCGGGTTTCTTAACTCTCTTCAGGCAGACTTACTCTTCTGAGATTCGAACCTTGGCTATATGCATGTTAGGTAGTTGTACTAACCTCCAGCCCACAGGCCATTTCTCACTTTGTCAGCTGTATCAGGAGAGAGACAGGGGGAGGAGATTTTACGTTGAATGTGCACCCTATCAGCCTAAATATGGGAGAAAGAAATCTTCTTTCTTTTCTTTTCTTTTCTTTTGCCTATTTCAGCTCAATCCAGAGCCATCCACAAGTAGCAGTCGACAACTGCGACATCATTTTGCATTTTTTAATGTTGCTAACAAAGAATAAAGAGAGAACTGGTATTGCTATTTCGAGTTTCTTAACTCTCTTCAGCCAGACTTACTCTTCTGAGATTCGAACCTGGGCTATATGCATGTTAGACAGGTGTGTCAACCTTAAGGCCACAGGCTCTTTCTCACTTTGTCAGCTATATCAGGAGAGAGACAGGGGGAGGAGATTTTACCTTTAGTGTGCACCCTATCAGCCCAAATATGGGAGAAACAAATCTTCCTTCTTTTCTTTTCTTTTCTTTTCTTTTCTTTTGCCTGTATCAGCTCAATTGAGAGCTATCCACAAGCAGCAGTCACCAAGTGTGACATCATTTTGCATTTTTTAAAGTTACTAACAAAAAATAAAGAGAGAACTGGGATAGCTATTTTGAGTTTTTTGACTCTCTTCAGCCATAATTATTCTTCTGAGATTCGAACCTGGGCTATATGTATTTTAGGCAGTTGTATTAACCTCTAGGCAAAGGCTCTTTCTCACTTTGTCAGCTATATCAGGAGAGAGACGGGGGAGGAGATTTCACCTTGAATGTGCACCCCGTCAGCTCAAATATGGAGAAACAAATCTTCCTTCTTTTCTTTTCTTTTCTTTTGCCTGTATCAGCTCAATCCAGAGCTATTCACAAGCAGCAGTCACCAAGTGTGACATCATTTTGCATTTTTTAAAGTTAATAACAAAGAATAAAGAGAGAACTTGGATAGCTTTTTCGGGTTTATTAACTTTCTTCAGGAAGACTTACTCTTCTGAGATTCGAACCTTGGCTATATGCATGTTAGGCAGTTGTACTAACCTCCAGGCCACAGGCCGTTTCTCACTTTGTCAGCTGTATCAGGAGAGAGAGAGGGAGAGGAGATTTTACCTTGAATGTGCACCCTATCAGCCCAAATATGGGAGAAAGAATCTTTCTTTTCTTTTCTTTTGCCTGTATCAGCTCAATCCAGAGCCATCCACAAGGAGCAGTCGCCAACTTTGACATCATTTTGCATTTTTTAAAGTTACTAACAAAGAATAAAGAGAGAACTGGGATTGCTATTTCGAGTTTCTTAACTCTCTTCAGCCAGACTTATTCTTCTGAGATTCGAACCTGGGCTATATGCATGTTAGGCAGTTGTATTAATCTCCAGGCCACAGGCTCTTTGTCACTTTGTCAGCTATATCAGAAGAGAGACAGGGGGAGGAGATTTTACCTTGAATGTGCACCCTATCAGCCTAAATATGGGAGAAAGAAATCTTCTTTCTTTTCTTTTCTTTTCTTTTGCCTGTATCAGCTCAATCCAGAGCCATCCACAAGCAGCAGTCGCCAACTGCGACATCATTTTGCAATTTTTAAGGTTGCTAACAAAGAATAAAGATCGAACTGGGATAGCTATTTCAAGTTTCTTAACTCTCTTCAGCCAGAATTATTCTTCTGAGATTCGAACCTGGGCTATATGCTTGTTAGGCAGTTGTATTAGCCTCCAGGCCACAGTCTCTTTCTCACTTTGTCAGCTGTATCAGGAGAGAGAGAGGGAGAGGAGATTTTACCTTGAATGTGCACCCTATCAGCCCAAATATGGGAGAAAGAAATCTTCTTTTCTTTTCTTTTCTTTTCTTTTGCCTGTATCAGCTCAATCCAGAGCCATCCACAAGGAGCAGTCGCCAACTTTGACATCATTTTGCATTTTTTAAAGTTACTAACAAAGAATAAAGAGAGAAGTGGGATAGCTATTTCGAGTTTCTTAACTCTCTTCAGCCAGACTTACTCTTCTGAGATTTGAACCTGGGCTATATGCATGTTAGGCAGTTGTATTAACCTCCAGGCCACAGGCTCTTTCTCACTTTGCAAGCTATATCAGGAGAGAGACAGGAGGAGAAGATTTTACCTTGAATGTGCACACTGTCAGCCCAAATATGGGAGAAAGAAATCTTCTTTCTTTTCTTTTCTTTTCATTTTCCTGTATCAGCTCAATCCAGCGCCTCCCACAAGCAGCAGTCGCTAACTGCGACATCATTTTGCATTTTTTAAAGTTACTAACAAAGAATAAAGAGAGAACTGGGATCGCTATTTCAAGTTTCTTAACTCTCTTCAACCACACTTACTCTGCTCAGATTCGAACCTGGGCTATATTCATGTTAGGCAGTTGTATTAACCTCTACGCACAGGCTCTTTCTCCCTTTGTCAGCTATATCAGGAGAGAGACAGGGGGAGAAGATTTTACCTTGAATGTGCCCCCTGTCAGCCCAAATATGGGAGAAAGAAATCTTCTTTCTTTTCTTTTCATTTTCCTGTATCAGCTCAATCCAGAACCATCCACAAGCAGCAGTCGCCAACTGGAACATCATTTTGCATTTTTTTAGGTTGCTAACACAGAATAAAGAGAAGAACTGGGATACCTATTTCGAGTTTCTTAACTCTCTTCAGCCAGATTTATATTTCTGAAATTCGAACCAGGGGTATATGCATGTTAGGCAGTTGTATTAACCTCCAGGCCACAGGCTCTTTCTCACTTTGTCAGCTGTATCAAGAGAGAGACGGGGGAGGAAATTTTATCTTGAATGTGCACCCTGTCAGCCCAAATATGAGAGAAATAAATCTTCTTTCTTTTCTTTTCTTTTCTTTTGCCTGTATCAGCTCAATCCAGAGCCATCCACAAGAAGAAGTCACCAAGTGTGACATCATTTTGCATTTTTTAAAGTTACTAACAAAGAATAAAGAGAGAACTGGGATTGCTATTTCGAGTTTCTTAACTCTCTTCAGGCAGACTTACTCTTCTGAGATTCGAACCTGGGCTATATGCTTATGAGGCAGTTGTATTAACCTCCAGGCCACAGGCTGTTTCTCACTTTGTCAGCTGTATCAGGAGAGAGACGGGGGAGGAGATTTTACATTGAATGTGCACCCTATCAGCCCAAATATGGGAGAAAAAAATCTTCTTTCTTTTCTTTTCTTTTCTTTTGCCTGTATCAGCTCAATCCAGAGCCATCCACAAGAAGAAGTCGTCAACTGCAACATCATTTTGCATTTTTTTAGGTTGCTAAAAAAGAATAAAGAGAGAACTGGGATCGCTATTTCGAGTTTCTTAACTCTCTTCAGCCAGACTTACTCTTCTGAGATTCGAACCTGGGCTATATGCATTTTAGGCAGTTGTATTAACCTCTAGGCAACAGGCTCCTTCTCACTTTGTCACCTATATCAGGAGAGAGACAGGGGGAGGAGATTTTACCTTGAATGTGCACCCTATCAGCCCAAATATGGGAGAAAGAAATCTTCTTTCTTTTCTTTTCTTTTCTTTTGCCTGTATCAGCTCAATCCAGAGCCATCCACAAGAAGAAGTCGTCAACTGCAACATCATTTTGCATTTTTTTAGGTTGCTAAAAAAGAATAAAGAGAGAACTGGGGTCGCTATTTCGAGTTTCTTAACTCTCTTCAGCCAAACTTACTCTTCTGAGATTCGAACCGGGGCTATATGCATTTTAGGCAGTTGTATTAACCTCTAGGCAACAGGCTCTTTCTCACTTTGTCACCTATATCAGGAGAGAGATAGGGGGAGGAGATTTTACCTTGAATGTGCACCCTGTCAGCCCAAATATGGGAGCAACAAATCTTCTTTCTTTTCTTTTCTTTTCTTTTCTTTCCTTTTGCCTGTATCAGCTCAATCCAGAGCTATCCACAAGCAGCAGTCACCAAGTGTGACATCATTTTGCAATTTTTAAAGTTACTAACAAAGAATAAAGAGAGAACTGGGATTGCTATTTCGAGTTTCTTAACTCTCTTCAGGCAGACTTACTCTTCTGAGATTCGAACCTTGGCTATATGCATGTTAGGCAGTTGTACTAACCTCCAGCCCACAGGTCACTTCTCACTTTGTCAGCTGTATCAGGAGAGAGACAGGGGGAGGAGATTTTACCTTGAATGTGCACCCTATCAGCCCAAATATGGGAGAAAGTAATCTTCTTTCTTTTCTTTTCTTTTCT
The DNA here is from genome assembly GCF_016545835.1 of Crotalus tigris. Lineage (NCBI taxonomy): Eukaryota > Metazoa > Chordata > Lepidosauria > Squamata > Viperidae > Crotalus > Crotalus tigris. The sequence continues at coordinate 78,465 of NW_024100306.1, forward strand.
TTTCTTTTCTTTTGCCTGTATCAGCTCAATCCAGAGCCATCCACAAGGAACAGTCGCCAACTTTGACATCATTTTGCATTTTTTAAAGTTACTAACAAAGAATAAAGAGAGAACTGGGATTGCTATTTCGAGTTTCTTAACTCTCTTCAGCCAGACTTACTCTTCTGAGATTCGAACCTGGGCTATATGCATGTTAGGCAGTTGTATTAACCTCCAGGCCACAGGCTTTTACTCACTTTGTCAGCTATATCAGGAGAGAGACAGGGGGAGGAGATTTTACGTTGAATGTGCACCCTATCAGCCTAAATATGGGAGAAAGAAATCTTCTTTCTTTTCTTTTTTTTCTTTTCTTTCGCCTGTATCAGCTCAATCCAGAGCCATCCACAAGCAGCAGTCGCCAACTGCGACATCATTTTACAATTTTTAATGTTGCTAACAAAGAATAAAGAGAAAATGGGGATAGCTATTTCGAGTTTCTTAACTGTCTTCAGGCAGACTTTCTCTTCTGAGATTCGAACTTGGGCTATATGCATGTTAGACAGGTGTATCAACCTCAAGGCCACAGGCTCTTTGTCACTTTGTCAGCTATATGAGGAGAGAGACAGGGGGAGGATATTTTACCTTGAGTGTGCACCCTATCAGCCCAAATATGGGAGAAAGAAATCTTCTTTTCTTTTCTTTTCTTTTCTTTTCGTTTCTTTTGCCTGTATCAGCTCAATCCAGAGGCATCCACAAGCAGCAGTCGCTAACTGTGACATAATTTTGCATTTTTTAAAGTTACTAACAAAGAATAAAGAGAGAACTGGGATAGCTATTTCAAGTTTCTTAACTCTCTTCAGCCAGAATTATTCTTCGGAGATTCGAACCTGGGCTATATGCTTGTTAGGCAGTTGTATGAACCTCTAGGCTCTTTCTCACTTTGTCAGCTATATCAGGAGAGAGAGAGGGGGAGATTTTACTTTAAATATGCACCCTGTCAGCCCAAATATGGGAGGAAGAAATCCTCTTTCTTTTCTTTTCTTTTGCCTGTATCAGCTCAATCCAGAGCCATCCACAAGCAATAGTCGCTAACTCTGACATAATTTTGCATTTTTAAAGTTACTAACAAAGAATAAAGAGAGAACTGGGATAGCTATTTTGAATTTTTTAACTCTCTTCAGCAAGACTTACTCTTCTGAGATTCGAACCTGGGCTATATTCATTTTAGGCAGTTGTATTAACCTCTAGGCCACAGGCTCTTTCTCACTTTGTCAACTATATCAGGAGAGAGACTGTGGGAGGAGATTTTACCTTGAATGTGCACCCTGTCAGCCCAAATATGGGAGAAACAAACCCTCTTTCTTTTCTTTTGTTTTACCTGTATCAGCTCAATCCAGAGCTATCCACAAGCAGCAGTCGCGAAGTGTGACATCATTTTGCATTTTTAAAGTTACTAACAAAGAATAAAGAGAGAACTGGGATAGCTATTTTGAATTTTTTAACTCTCTTCAGGCAGAGTTACTCTTCTGAGATTCTAACCTTGGCTATATGCATGTTAGGCAGTTGTACTAACCTCCAGCCCACAGGCCATTTCTCACTTTGTCAGCTGTATCAGGAGAGAGACAGGGGGAGGAGATTTTACCTTGAATGTGCACCCTATCAGCCCAAATATGGGAGAAAGTAATCTTCTTTCTTTTCTTTTCTTTTCTTTCCTTTTCTTTTCTTTTGCCTGTATCAGCTCAATCCAGAGCCATCCACAAGGAACAGTTGCCAACTTTGACATCATTTTGCATTTTTTAAAGTTACTAACAAAGAATAAAGAGAGAACTGGGATTGCTATTTCGAGTTTCTTAACTCTCTTCAGCCAGACTTACTCTTCTGAGATTCGAACCTGGGCTATATGCATGTTAGGCAGTTGTATTAACCTCCAGGCCACAGGCTTTTACTCACTTTGTCAGCTATATCAGGAGAGAGACAGGGGGAGGAGATTTTACGTTGAATGTGCACCCTATCAGCCTAAATATGGGAGAAAGAAATCTTCTTTCTTTTCTTTTCTTTTCTTTTCTTTTCTTTCGCCTGTATCAGCTCAATCCAGAGCCATCCACAAGCAGCAGTCGCCAACTGCGACATCATTTTGCAATTTTTAATGTTGCTAACAAAGAATAAAGAGAAAATGTGGATAGCTATTTCAAGTTTCTTAACTGTCTTCAGGCAGACTTTCTCTTCTGAAATTCGAACTTGGGCTATATGCATGTTAGACAGGTGTATCAACCTCAAGGCCACAGGCTCTTTGTCACTTTGTCAGCTATATCAGGAGAGAGACAGGGGGAGATTTTACTTTAAATATGCACCCTGTCAGCCCAAATATGGGAGGAAGAAATCTTCTTTCTTTTCTTTTCTTTTGCCTGTATCAGCTCAATCCAGAGCCATCCACAAGCAGTAGTCGCTAACTCTGACATAATTTTGCATTTTTAAAGTTACTAACAAAGAATAAAGAGAGAACTGGGATAGCTATTTTGAATTTTTTAACTCTCTTCAGCAAGACTTACTCTTCTGAGATTCGAACCTGGGCTATATGCATTTTAGGCAGTTGTACTAACCTCCAGCCCACAGGCCATTTCTCACTTTGTCAGCTGTATCAGGAGAGAGACAGGGGCAGGAGATTTTACATTTAGTGTGCACCCTATCAGCCCAAATATGGGAGAAACAAACCCTCTTTCTTTTCTTTTGTTTTACCTGTATCAGCTCAATCCAGAGCTATCCACAAGCAGCAGTCGCCAAGTGTGACATCATTTTGCATTTTTAAAGTTACTAACAAAGAATAAAGAGAGAACTGGGATAGCTATTTTGAATTTTTTAACTCTCTTCAGGCAGACTTACTTTTCTGAGATTCAAACCTTGGCTATATGCATGTTAGGCAGTTGTACTAACCTCCAGCCCACAGGCCATTTCTCACTTTGTCAGCTGTATCAGGAGAGAGACAGGGGCAGGAGATTTTACATTTAGTGTGCACCCTATCAGCCCAAATATGGGAGAAAGTAATCTTCTTTCTTTTCTTTTCTTTTCTTTTCTTTTCTTTTCTTTTCTTTTCTTTTGCCTATATCAGCTCAATCCAGAGCCATCCACAAGGAACAGTCGCCAAGTGTGACATCATTTTGCATTTTTAAAGTTACTAACAAAGAATAAAGAGAGAACTGGGATAGCTATTTTGAATTTTTTAACTCTCTTCAGGCAGACTTACTCTTCTGAGATTCGAACCTGGGCTATATGCATTTTAGGCAGTTGTATTAACCTCTAGGCAACAGGCTCCTTCTCACTTTGTCACCTATATCAGGAGAGAGACAGGGGGAGGAGATTTTACCTTGAATGTGCACCCTATCAGCCCAAATATGGGAGAAAGAAATCTTCTTTCTTTTCTTTTCTTTTCTTTTGCCTGTATCAGCTCAATCCAGAGCCATCCACAAGAAGAAGTCGTCAACTGCAACATCATTTTGCATTTTTTTAGGTTGCTAAAAAAGAATAAAGAGAGAACTGGGATCGCTATTTCGAGTTTCTTAACTCTCTTCAGCCAGACTTACTCTTTTGAGATTCGAACCTGGGCTATATGCATTTTAGGCAGTTGTAGTAACCTCTAGGCAACAGGTTCTTTCTCACTTTGTCACCTATATCAGGAGAGAGACAGGGGGAGGAGATTTTACCTTGAATGTGCACCCTGTCAGCCCAAATATGGGAGAAACAAATCTTCTTTCTTTTCTTTTCTTTTACCTGTATCAGGTCAATCCAGAGCTATCCACAAGCAGCAATTGCCAAGTGTGACATCATTTTGCATTTTTTAAAGTTACTAACAAAGAATAAAGAGAGAACTGGGATAGATTTTTCGGGTTTCTTAACTCTCTTCAGGCAGACTTACTCTTCTGAGATTCGAACCTTGGCTATATGCATGTTAGGCAGTTGTACTAACCTCCAGGCCACAGGCCGTTTCTCACTTTGTCAGCTGTATCAGGACAGAGACAGGGGGAGGAGATTTTACATTGAATGTGCACCCTATCAGCCCAAATATGGGAGAAAGTAAGCTTCTTTCTTTTCTTTTCTTTTCTTTTCTTTTCTTTTGCCTGTATCAGCTCAATCCAGAGCCATCCTCAAGGAGCATTCGCCAACTTTGACATCATTTTGCATTTTTTAAAGTTACTAACAAAGAATAAAGAGAGAACTGGGATAGCTATTTCAAGTTTCTTAAATCTCTTCAGCCAGAATTATTCTTCTGAGATTCGAACCTTGGCTATATGCTTGTTAGGCAGTTGTATGAACCTCTAGGCTCTTTCTCACTTTGTCAGCTATATCAGGAGAGAGACAGGGGGAGATTTTACTTTAAATATGCACCCTGTCAGCCCAAATATGGGAGGAAGAAAACTTCTTTCTTTTCTTTAATTTTGCCTGTATCAGCTCAATCCAGAGCCATCCACAAGCAGTAGTCGCTAACTGTGACATAATTTTGCATTTTTAAAGTTACTAACAAAGAATAAAGAGAGAACTGGGATCGCTATTTCAAGTTTCTTAACTCTCTTCGGCCAGACTTACTCTTCTGAGATTCGAACCTGGGCTATATGCATTTTAGGCAGTTGTATTAACCTCTAGGCCACAGGCTCTTTCTCACTTTGTCACCTATATCAGGAGAGAGATAGGGGGAGGAGATTTTACCTTGAATGTGCACCCTGTCAGCCCAAATATGGGAGAAACAAACCCTCTTTCTTTTCTTTTGTTTTACCTGTGTCAACTCAATCCAGAGCTATCCACAAGCAGCAGTCGCCAAGTGTGACATCATTTTGCATTTTTTAAAGTTACTAACAAAGAATAAAGAGAGAACTGGGATAGATTTTTCGGGTTTCTTAACTCTCTTCAGGCAGACTTACTCTTCTGAGATTCGAACCTTGGCTATATGCATGTTAGGTAGTTGTACTAACCTCCAGCCCACAGGCCATTTCTCACTTTGTCAGCTGTATCAGGAGAGAGACAGGGGGAGGAGATTTTACGTTGAATGTGCACCCTATCAGCCTAAATATGGGAGAAAGAAATCTTCTTTCTTTTCTTTTCTTTTCTTTTGCCTGTATCAGCTCAATCCAGAGCCATCCACAAGTAGCAGTCGACAACTGCGACATCATTTTGCATTTTTTAATGTTGCTAACAAAGAATAAAGAGAGAACTGGTATTGCTATTTCGAGTTTCTTAACTCTCTTCAGCCAGACTTACTCTTCTGAGATTCGAACCTGGGCTATATGCATGTTAGACAGGTGTATCAACCTTAAGGCCACAGGCTCTTTCTCACTTTGTCAGCTATATCAGGAGAGAGACAGGGGGAGGAGATTTTACCTTTAGTGTGCACCCTATCAGCCCAAATATGAGAGAAACAAATCTTCCTTCTTTTCTTTTCTTTTCTTTTGCCTGTATCAGCTCAATTGAGAGCTATCCACAAGCAGCAGTCACCAAGTGTGACATCATTTTGCATTTTTTAAAGTTACTAACAAAAAATAAAGAGAGAACTGGGATAGCTATTTTGAGTTTTTTGACTCTCTTCAGCCATAATTATTCTTCTGAGATTCGAACCTGGGCTATATGTATTTTAGGCAGTTGTATTAACCTCTAGGCAAAGGCTCTTTCTCACTTTGTCAGCTATATCAGGAGAGAGACGGGGGAGGAGATTTCACCTTGAATGTGCACCCCGTCAGCTCAAATATGGAGAAACAAATCTTCCTTCTTTTCTTTTCTTTTCTTTTGCCTGTATCAGCTCAATCCAGAGCTATTCACAAGCAGCAGTCACCAAGTGTGACATCATTTTGCATTTTTTAAAGTTAATAACAAAGAATAAAGAGAGAACTTGGATAGCTTTTTCGGGTTTATTAACTTTCTTCAGGAAGACTTACTCTTCTGAGATTCGAACCTTGGCTATATGCATGTTAGGCAGTTGTACTAACCTCCAGGCCACAGGCCGTTTCTCACTTTGTCAGCTGTATCAGGAGAGAGAGAGGGAGAGGAGATTTTACCTTGAATGTGCACCCTATCAGCCCAAATATGGGAGAAAGAAATCTTTCTTTTCTTTTCTTTTCTTTTCTTTTCTTTTGCCTGTATCAGCTCAATCCAGAGCCATCCACAAGGAGCAGTCGCCAACTTTGACATCATTTTGCAAATTTTAAAGTTACTAACAAAGAATAAAGAGAGAACTGGTATTGCTATTTCGAGTTTCTTAACTCTCTTCAGCCGGAATTATTTTTCTGATATTCGAACCTGGGCTATATGCATGTTAGGCAGTTGTATTAATCTCCAGGCCACAGGCTCTTTGTCACTTTGTCAGCTATATCAGAAGAGAGACAGGGGGAGGAGATTTTACCTTGAATGTGCACCCTATCAGCCTAAATATGGGAGAAAGAAATCTTCTTTCTTTTCTTTTCTTTTCTTTTCTTTTGCCTGTATCAGCTCAATCCAGAGCCATCCACAAGCAGCAGTCGCCAACTGCGACATCAGTTTGCAATTTTTAAGGTTGCTAACAAAGAATAAAGATCGAACTGGGATAGCTATTTCAAGTTTCTTAACTCTCTTCAGCCAGAATTATTCTTCTGAGATTCGAACCTGGGCTATATGCTTGTTAGGCAGTTGTATTAGCCTCCAGGCCACAGTCTCTTTCTCACTTTGTCAGCTGTATCAGGAGAGAGAGAGGGAGAGGAGATTTTACCTTGAATGTGCACCCTATCAGCCCAAATATGGGAGAAAGAAATCTTTCTTTTCTTTTCTTTTCTTTTCTTTTCTTTTGCCTGTATCAGCTCAATCCAGAGCCATCCACAAGGAGCAGTCGCCAACTTTGACATCATTTTGCAAATTTTAAAGTTACTAACAAAGAATAAAGAGAGAACTGGTATTGCTATTTCGAGTTTCTTAACTCTCTTCAGCCAGAATTATTTTTCTGATATTCGAACCTGGGCTATATGCATGTTAGGCAGTTGTATTAATCTCCAGGCCACAGGCTCTTTGTCACTTTGTCAGCTATATCAGGAGAGAGACAGGGAGGAGATTGTACCTTGAATGTGAACCCTGTCAGTCCAAATATGGGAGAAAGAAATCTTCTTTCTTTTCTTTTCTTTTGCCTATATCAGCTCAATCCAGAGCCATCCACAAGCAGCAGTCGCCAACTGGAACATCATTTTGCATTTTTTTAGGTTGCTAACACAGAATAAAGATCGAACTGGGATAGCTATTTCAAGTTTCTTAACTCTCTTCAGCCAGAATTATTCTTCTGAGATTCGAACCTGGGTTATATGCTTGTTAGGCGGTTGTATTAACCTCTAGGCTCTTTCTCACTTTGTCAGCTATATCAGGAGAGAGAAAGGGGGAGGAGATTTTACTTTAAATGTGCACCCTGTCAGCCCAAATATGGGAGAAAGAAATCTTCTTTCTTTTCTTTTCTTTTCTTTTCTTTTGCCTGTATCAGCTCAATCCAGAGCCATCCACAAGGAGCAGTCGCCAACTTTGACATCATTTTGCATTTTTTAAAGTTACTAAGAAAGAATAAAGAGAGAACTGGGATTGCTATTTCGAGTTTCATAACTCTCTTCAGCCAGAATTATTCTTCTGAGATTCGAACCTGGGCTATATGCTTGTTAGGCGGTTGTATTAACCTCTAGGCAACAAGCTCTTTCTAACTTTGTCAGCTATATCAGGAGAGAGACGGGGGAGGAGATTTTACCTTGAATGTGCACCCCGTCAGCCCAAATATGGAGAAACAAATCTTCCTTCTTTTCTTTTCTTTTCTTTTCTTTTGCCTGTATCAGCTCCATCGAGAGCTATCCACAAGCAGAACTCACCAAGTGTGACATCATTTTGCATTTTTTAAAGTTACTAACAAAGAATAAAGAGAGAGCTGGGATAGCTATTTTGAGTTTTTTAACTCTCTTCAGCCATAATTATTCTTCTGAGTTTCGAACCTGGGCT